>NW_009917930.1:63491-84290 GCF_000696875.1 Nestor notabilis | reverse complement strand
GAGACTGACTGGTCTGTAGTTTCCCGGGTCTCCACCTTCCCCTTCTTTTAGAATTTAGACATCAAGGCTGAATTTCACTTAGCCAAGATAACCGATAGCTGGAAAATTGTGTTTTGTAGTCCAACTTGTCTGAAGCTTTGATTGTTTGGTGGATGTGTTTTAATTGTGTATTTTTCTTTTCAAGTGCTTGTGGTGATATTGTCAATTCCTCACTGCATCTCAGATTAGGTACAGCCTAGAGCCAAGCTTCAAAGAAGGCTTCAGGATGCCTCACCTTTGAGGCTCCACTTCCAGTGGACCCCTAAATCACTAAGTTTGCAGGTCTTCACTTACTGCCATTTGCAGCTAAATAAAGTCAATCCAATTACTCAAACGAAATCTTTTCTTACAGATGTAGATGCAAGGTAGGGTCTTGCCTTCCCTTTCACACCTGTGATCCCAACAATAGAATGTGAACTTTAAGAAACTACAAGAAATGTTTTCCTTTCTGCATGGAAAAGAAATGTTTTACTTTCTGCCCATTCCTTTGCCTTATGCATGTGGTTCCTTGCGCTTGGACAACAGATTCAGTGCTACTGAGCTTCCAGAAGCTTCCCTAAATAGTCGTTCTCATGTTCCATCCTTTATACAGGGCATTGCAGGACTTAGCTGGGTGTCTTATATGTGCTTGTGTGTGCCAGGGGATGCAGTGAGAGTCTGTATGAATACCAGTCCTCTCCTAGGTTCCATAATTTCTACCCCTATATTGAAGGAAAACCAATGGTAAAATAATAATGGTAAAAGATACTTGCACATTTGCTTTAAACTTACAGATTTGTCTTTAGGAAAACAAATCCTAATGTAGAGCAATGTGATAGAGAGAAACAAATTCAATTTATCACAGGTAGGGTCTAGGTATCAGATAGGTATTCTCCTTGCTGTTGCTGTGTTTATCTTTTTTATCTCTAACCCCCAGGAACCTATTTCCAAGTTTTCTGGCAGTCTGTTTGATACCGATGATAGCATGAGAGATCAAAGAAATACCAGAACAGCTCTTCAAGAAAAGCACAAGTCGGCAATGAAAGGGAAGACTCTTCAAGGGACTAACATTAAGGTGCAGCCACCCATCTCAGCTGCAGGCAGCTTCCCCAGTGAGAGCAGACGCATCCTGGAGGAATCGAGGGCAGTGGATGTGCCGCAGCCCCCGCTGAAGGTATTCAATTGCTGCATGGGCTGGGCTTGCTGTTGGGGAAGCCCATATGCCCATGGGGGAGGTCCAGTTCTTGTGTGAGGCAATTTATAAAAGATGCAAAGAAGAGGAGACATTACATGGTAGTTGTCTGCGACTTCTCTTTCACAGAGCTGAGGTTTGGCTTGCGCCCACTGGCTTATATGGAAAAAGAGTTTTCCATTAAAAAAAAGTAAATATTTTCTTTGTAGCCGTTTGATACTGACTCATTTTATATATCCAGTTTTAGTACTGTAAGGTCAAGCTGAGGGTGTGTGCATGTGGGCACTCAGCTAAGTCTTCATTTAGTCCATGGTATAGGAACAATGGCATAGCCTTACCCTCATGGCATGAGAAAGTCTCCATCCCATGAAAAGGGATGGGAATGTTCAAGTGAAAATTTATCAGAGGACTGCAAGACTTGAGCTGAATTTTATGGAGAAAGTTGTACCCTGAACTCTGACGGATATATCCCATCTTCGCATGCTTTGGAGCACATGGAAAGAAAATATGCTTAATGGGTTGGCTCACAGGGGTCTTCCAGTAAAGATCACACCTCTGGTGATCACCTGTGGGGCGAGAAATGCAGAATCTGTGCAGCAGCCCCGGTCTCACAGGATGCAGCACTAGGAAAAAAGGCAGCTTACCTGGTGTGGCACCCGTGCTGGGACCTGTTGGTGACATGGACCTGTGAAGTCTTGAGCATGAGGGTATGTTAAGTTTAAACAGCATCTGTCAGGATGGCTTTCAATTGACTGATAGGGTATTGAGAGCAAGAAAATCAGACTCTAGATGAGGTTCTAAAGCAAAGGTTTTTCATAAACTTATTAAAAAAATATTTACTTTTCACTCCTCCTGTGTACTGGCATTGTTGCCATTGTGAATGCTCAGTAAATCAGTGGGTTTTAGGAAACAACTAGTCTGGTCAGCAGCCTTATAAACAGCCTTGCATATTTTTTGCATGACTATCAAATCTGGAGAAATAATGCATTCTTGGTGTTATTAAAGAGTAAAGACTGGTATTGCATATGCCAGTGTTGAAGCACAGCACCATTTTGATCTGGGTCAGGCTCTACAGGGGCAAATCTGCTGGTGTTCAGAGTGGGAGGTAAATTTTCATCGTTCATGTAATTAATAGGCAATGTTTCTCATTAATCAGACACTTACCCATTGTAATTCTTTTCCAGGTAACCATTACTGTGTGCAGTCAAATGGGGAGTCTTGGTATTAGCATTGCTGGTGGAAAGGGCTCATCTCCATATACAGACAATGATGAGGTGCATTTCACAACTCAAAATTTATCTAGTAAACATGAGAAAGAAACTGATGAGCAGTTCTATAAAGCTATTGTGTTTTGTTGTTTTCTTTCTGAGATTGTCCTCAGTGTAACATCACTATCTTTGTAATAAAGCTAACAAGGGTAAAGGTTATATTTCCTGAAGTAGAAGCCGGCAGTAGATTTTCATGGGGAAGCTCCTGGAGGGATGATTTTGGAGAGAAAACACGATGTAAAACACTGATTTTCCAAACACAATCTGTTGTCTGAAACACTGTGTGCTACCTCACTTTCTACCTCAGTCTGGGGTCACTCGCTTGGCAATCCACGTGCCTCTCCCATCCCATTTGCTTCTTCCCAGGAGCTAACTTCATTTGAGAGAAGTATTTCTCACATCATCTCCCTTAATTATCATTTAAATAAATCTTTGTTTCCCAGTCTGTCCCCCTTGGCACAGAGTAAACAGTCACGGACTTTTGATCATTGTCATATGTGTCAGCCATGGAGACTTTTTTCTCTTCCTAATATGCTAAGACATTTAGTTGTTCTTTTAGTAGAGGCAGCAGAACAACAAGTCCTGCAAATTAATTACTTCCTGTTTACTTTTAACATCTAAGAACACTGCAAGAAACCCTGTCAGGTCTGAAACCTGTCTTTTGTGTTACCAGGGGATCGTGATTGCACGGCTGCAGAAAGATGGTCCAACAGACTTGGCTGAGGTAGAAGCAGGAGACAGAGTGGCAGAGGTAGATGGGTTGTTTGTCAGTGTGGAGTGTGTTCTCTTGTTACCTTCAAACCAAATCACTCAGAGTTGGGGAATTTGAGATCTAGATCTAGGCTTGCCTTATCTTTGTAGATACTTCCCAAACTACATTATCAAGAAATTACAAAAACATTAAATTACTGTGTTCCTTCTTATTATATTCTGGTTTTCAGATCTATATTTTCAAAGTACTTAATAAAATATTCACTTAAACTGCTGATC
This sequence comes from Nestor notabilis, assembly GCF_000696875.1. Classification (NCBI taxonomy): domain Eukaryota; kingdom Metazoa; phylum Chordata; class Aves; order Psittaciformes; family Psittacidae; genus Nestor; species Nestor notabilis. The sequence continues at coordinate 80,822 of NW_009917930.1, read as the reverse complement.
TTTAAAAGAAAGTAATGGTCTTAGTAAGCAGTTATGTAAGCACAAATGCAGTTGTACTTGATCCAAGAAGCTTTATTATGACATTGTGTTAGATTTACTAGATGAGTTCGTTTCAGTTGTTACAAAGAAACAGAAACTAGATGAGCTTGTTTCTCTGAGGTAATTTTTGGTTAGGAGAGAACAGCTCAAAGTAACTCCCCTGATGGAGGCTTACAGTGCCAAGTGCCAAAGGATAAAAGTGTCTCTCAGGCTGCTCCACCTAAGCCTCATCTTTCCTAGCAGAAGACACTCTCTTGAGCTTCAGAGGTTCCCAAGAACAGTGGTGATCACATACAGTTTCATGTTATATATTTTTAACTTACTGTTTGTTTTTCACCTGCTGAGAAAGGTGGAGTGGGAGGAGAGCATCTACAAAATTACTTTGAGGTGAATCTGGTCTATAATTTTTTTTTCACCTCTTGTTCTCTTAAACTGTCATTTATACTTGCTTAAATTAATAGTTGTTATTCCAGCATACTCTTTGTTAAATTTTAAGGTAGAATAGAGCAAGCAGTATTTTATGTCAATTACATTGCCAGGAATAGGGATACAACCTGTATCAGCCAAAGTCAAATTAACGATACACTAACCTACTAATTTTGTAAAAGTATACTGTAGACTGATTAATAGAGGGTTGTGTTGCACAATCCAGATATGGAAGTTAATTTGACATTTTTAAAAGGTTAAATACAGATAGAAGTCTGTATAATTTTATCTTTTTGTATTTTATGAAAAGATTATCCTTACCTAATGCTTATAGTTTAACAAACATGAAAGAATTCAAATAATTGTTTACATAGTTCACATTATCAGATAATCAAGGAGAAAAAAAAAAAAAATCAGGATTTTTAGTTGCTTTAACTTCCGAGCAAAGTTTCTAGTAAAGTCAGTATCTTAAACATCAACTGCTTTTCTCAGCTTCCTCCTTGAGGCTATAATTCATTCTTATTTTGGAGGTTATTTGAAATACATTTAGCTACTAATGTCTGTTCATTTAAAGAATAGTGAAACAAGTAAAAAAGAGAAGAAATTTCTGTTCCATAATATTCTGTCCTGCTGTTGTTATCCTACTAATAGTTAAGATTTCTCTGTCTCCCACAAGATGGCAGAATCATTCATCTATTTAAAGAATGTGTGTGTGGGAAATAATCTCTTTTTTTAACGTGTGGGAGATGAGAAGCAATTAATGCATTCAAGTGTGCTATGGGAGTCCTAATGTTTTGACCATAGGATTAACCTGTGAACAAATAACCAGCATTTTTCTCTTGATACTATGTATTACAACTGCTTATTTTTGAAATGATTATTTCAACAGTTCAAATATACAGTGTGTTCATCAGAAAGGGGGTATAGCAAGATTTGCAACATTATTTGCTTTCATTGTGCAATCATATATAATGACAGGGCCAAGCATTTGTATACTAACCTGGGAGGGAGGGAATTTCCTTCTTAAACAGCATTCAGAATAAAAATGTGCATTTCTGCTGCTTTTTCTTTAAAGGCATCCCTCATTTCAGAACCCAATGCTCTTGATGCTGGTCCCACTGAAGCTTCATCCAAGGGCAGTCCCTTCCCAACAGTAAATCACATCATAACAGTAAGTAAGATGGCCCCAGTGAGTAACAAATCATTCTTAGCAAAGTACTTTGTGTTCTGTCATTAAGGCTAGTAAATATGGTAAAGACTGGCACAAGACTTGTTAGCAGCTCTGTAAGAGGAGAACACCTACCAGAGATTAGCAATCCTACCAAGTATTTACTTGGCTGTCACTGCAGCTGGGACGTGGCTTCTGGAGGAGCTCATCCCTTGGATAAGCACCAGACTAGAGCTTTTGAAGCGCTTTATTTTGAAGGTTTTAAGAGTGGTGTCCATTCCCTCTGGCTTGAGTGTTTATTCTGTTGTCTGGACTCTCTAGCTAATGGAAGCAGTAGCATTTCTAGGAGGCCTCTTTTAGGAGGGAGCTGTTGAGCTGCTACCTAGAGGTGACCATTTTTATCTTTTGACTCAAGGGGGAACTTGCGTGACAGGGTAAAACTGCATGTCCATATTTTAGGTGGCTGTTGTCAGGTGAGATTAAACCTCTCACACCTGCCACAGGACACAGCTGAGCCTGCAGGATGGCTTTAAGAAATCTGATCCACTTTTGTAAACTCTGAAAATCTCAACTCTCTGAAGACCTACCCCAATCATGGTCCTCTATGTGCACACCTGAAATGATGGCTTTATTAGGGAGATCAAGATAAGATATCTGAATGATTAAGGTCAACAAGCAACTGACTTGTATTAAACCTGAAGTACCAGGAAGCAACAACTGTTTCTCCTACAGCAAATGCCAGAGGAGTGCTTTGTTTGATTCCTCTTCCAGTCTTTTTTTATCCTTTTCCAGAAGGCCCTTCACAACCCAGCTAATGGCAAAGTGAAAGTTTGTATAAAAGACTATAATTAAAGACCACATTCAGTTTTTATTAACCATTTTACTTTTTTTTTAAATAATGTGATTTGTTAGTTGGCTGAAAAATAAGCAAATAGACCACACAAATCTGGTTTCCTGTGGTTTCCTGTGTGGATTACTATTTAAGGAGGGTTAAGCTTCAGCTTTTGTCTATGAGATGGACCAACAAAGGTTTTCTTTTCAGTTGCTTAAAGAAACTTATTTGGGGGGCTCTGGTCTCCAGCATCCTCTTGTGAAACATATAGACAGACCGGTTTTATTTTACAGATCAAAATGCTTCTTCTTTTTTTTTTTTTTTGGTCCATCTCTACTTGTTAGATGTTTATTAAAGTCTTAAGCCACAATGCAGGAAGCACAAAGCTTCCCGTTAGAGGAACCACTGTTGAAATTGTTGGTTCTTACATTGCTAGGGGCCTGGATCTGTTGTAGTGTATCTGAATTTTAGTGTTTTCAGATGAAAAGAGGAAATGACTGGTTTTTATGTTGTATGCCTCTTGGAAAATAATGTCTCCATTTAAAGTTCTTCAGCTGTGAGAGGAGGAGGTGGCAGATTAGACCAAGCTGTTTACCTTAGTGCAAGGTGCACAGAGGCAGTCAATTGGCTGAATATATTCCAAGTGTCAAAAGTATCCAACATCTGTGTTCTTCTGCCGAGAAACATTTGTATTTTTGGTTTTGTTTCTTTTTTAAATCAAAACCTAGCAAACTGTGTATGTTATTGCCTTTAAGGTAGAGCAATTTTCATCAGTTTTAGGGATTACGGGCTTTTGAGGAGTATCCTGCTGGCTCGGGAACTGGTCAGTATCTCATCTGCTCTCACTCTTGGCTTTCTCTGTTAAAGTTCCTCTTATTTCTCAGTTACTGTCTTATCTGAAGGATGTTTACAGCCTGCCTTCTTATGGAGGACATGCTTTGCATGTTCAGATAAGCAGATGGCAGTAGGACCTTAATGTAGAATCTTCTTTGCTAGGAATCTAGGAAGGTTTGTTTCCTTCATATTTCTGACTAGGTTTCAAAAGAAGATGGGTGCATCTGCATCAGGGGAGGGAAGGAGAGAAGCATGGTGTCAAAGAAGCCAAAGGCTCATATTATTCTTCCTGTAAAAGCTGAATTATGTGCTAGATAGTGCCCATCTTCCTTCTCCTGCTCTCCTATGTCATCACTGTTCCTTCCGTCCAGCACAGACTCTGTCTTAACCTAATTTTTTATTGAATTTTAGTAAACATTCTCTTTGCATATGCTGTGGTAATATTTGTCTCTTATTTGCTAGCCATACCCCTCTATCCATCTCTTTCCATTGCCTGTCCCATCTCCGATCCTGATACTCTGACATTACAAAGGGCAATGCTGCTGACAGATTCAGTTTTCCTCTCTGTTCTTCATGTGCCTGGTTGCTCTAACTTATTCTAAAAGGCTCATTTGAATTGTTAACACATTCAGTCAAACTCAATTTGAAACCCTTTGTTCCAGCTTTAAGATTTCATGACAGTGTGAATGATCAGTATTTTATTGGGCAGAAAATGAAAAGTCCTTTCATGCCAAGTCATTGTTTTGCAAAGGAAAAATGGGAATTGCCCTTGCTTTTAATATGGCTATTTTATTGAAATGTAGAGGCCCCAGAACTTTAATTACAATTACAGTACTTTTTTACATACTATATTTTATAGACTTTTCTCAGTTGTGCTAATCACACTAAAAATACGGAATTCTTCAATTAGTATATGTAAACCCAAATATTTTAATTGAACTTAAACAGAGTCTTTGAATTCTAAAATGGTAATATTAATATAAGAGTACCTATGTAGATATGTGTGTCAGAAGACGACAAACTCGAAACAGAACTGATACGGCGATCTACACGCAGACTCTATAAAATGCTGCCATGTAACTACAGCGGGGAGGAAAATGCAGGATACAAACGCTGCCAATAGTGCCCCCTGCTGACTTTAACAGGAGGAACTTCAACTTTGAGTTCATTTCCAGTTCTCTATTTTTGTCTTCTGCCCGCTGCTCCTTATTTCCTACTCACCCTCTCAAACATAGAACAAACTCTGCACAATCTTCCCCCAGAAAAAATATTTTTATTCAAGCTCTGACTGAAATTTCCGATAGATATTTTCTGACTGAATGGAGAATATTGACAGCTTTCATCATCTCCTATCACTTCATGACATGCATCATCATGTCATCTTCTTGCATCCATTTTGAGGCTATCAATCAGCATCATAAGGATATTAAAGTCTTTAATAAATATAAAATCTCTCCAATATTTTAATCCAGTATTTCACTTTAAATCGTACCATATTATTTTCTTTAACTGTATGCCCTTGTCCAGGAAATTTCCTCAATTAGATTTTTTCCTATAGTTCACCAGGTGTACAAATGTCACTCATATCAAGGATTTCCAAGGAAGTTTAAAGTAAGAATTATCAATTAAAAGTGATTGTGCAAAAGAAACTTGAAGCTAAAAAAGCCAAATGCTTTAGTTGTTCTGTTAAAAGTACAGAGATACCAAATATTCCTAAATACGGTGAGAAAACAGAGAACTTCAGTGTACTAAAACCTGCAATGTTTATCAAAGTTAAATACTCCCATGCCTGCAGAAAGCGAATAAGCATATACCATGCTCCCACAATATGTAGTTTGCTGCTTTTTCTGCCTTTCTCACACATTTTTTAGGTGCAAGTCATGAGAAACCTTACATGGATGAGAATGACAGCAGATCTATCCTCTTTGTTTCCATCTGATACAGACTTTTCAGGGAAAAGTCTTGATGCTCTTATACCAGTTAAAATTTCCAGAAATCTAAGTAGCAAACCCTTTCTTTATTCATCTGAGCAGCTTAGTTCCATCCGTATCAGAAAGATGTAATCATACAACTTAAACATAATAACACTTCCTTCTTGTTTCTTTAGTCATTGTCTTTTTTCAATTTTTAGAAGCAAAGCTTTGTGGCTTTGCAGATACGACCCGATGGACACTGATCTTTCATTTTTATCTGCTATGAAATGCAATGTTGTGTTTTACTGAACTCCCTTGCCTCATGCATTGCCCTTGGGAGGCATTGAACTGCTGGATAGGAAGAACAGAACGGAGCTTTGCTCTAACTGTGACATGCCCAAAGGTTGTATATACTACACTCTGGGAGACAGATAAAACATTAAAGGTGCTCACATGCTATCCCCAAAAGAAGTGGAGAAATACCCAGTTTTAAACCTGCCTTCTAAAAGGTATCAGTCTCCAGGAAATTCTCACAGAAATTTTTGGGTACAGCGCCTGGAGTCTAGTGCATTGAAGCCCCAGGAAACCGTTCTGAGCTGAAGTAGATTTCAGATCAAATCACCAGTGTGGGAAGAGCAATGAGCTCAGGGAAGAGAGATGGGCTGCTCTGGGCCCTCATTGGGCTGCTGTGTGCAAAACCGAGGCAGCGTGTTCAAAAAGAGTGCCAAAGCTAAGGCATGAGTCTCTGACAGTGCTTGAGAGCAGTGCGGCTGCTCCAAGCATAAGGATGAACTGAATTATGTGCTGACCTCTTGCCAGGCCAGAGGAGCAATCAGTGCTGTCATGAGCCAGCAGCATGGGCCTCTGCTTTCCTTGTGCAAAAGACATCAGCTGCACAGCATAATAATGTGCTTCATTCATACCTGACCATAGCTTTATCTTCTCCAGGGTGCAGGGGAGGTTTATATTTCTCTCTACATCCGACTTCACAATTCCTGGAGTTTGGCTGTGAGCTTCAAAACCAGTGAAATGGCACTGTAACGCAATGGAGGAAGGGATGCAGTGAAGGATTTCCAAGACCAGGAGTGTTAGGCATGCAGCATGAAACACATACTTGTAAAAATATTCCTGATAATATGCTATCAAAGTGAAGCCATCTTGAATGCCTAGATGGGGTTTCCATATGGTTTCATACATGCTGCTGTGCACCAGGTGTTTCTTGTGGTTCTGCCTCAGCCCCTGCCCCAAGCTGCCTTCCCTGTGCACCCTGGCTGCCTTGCCCGCTTCTACCTGGCAGTGAGGTTGCTTGTGGGTAATAAATTCACAAGGAGTTAATTGGATCTCTTTCTCCCTCTTTAAATTGTATTTCTTGTATGTTTTCTTTTGGAGAGAAGGTTGTTTTTATCGTTTGTCTCTTTGGGAGCAACACATCATAATCGCTTTAATTAAAAACCCCACCAGATGCTGGTTTGGTCTGAACTGTGCAGCAGTTGAGCAGCCCGTTCTCTGTTGTTCTAGTTAGATGCATTTTGGCATCTTTTTGAAAAAAATATTATTTGAAAATTCAGCTGTGTAACACTTTTTTAGGCATGACTAAATGCCCTCCTTCACTTGAAATCTGATTGAGACAGTTTCTTCCATAAATACAGTCATTACTAATGCAACCTTTTGCATCTAGCAAAGGCATGTTTGAACTGTTTAGTGAGAAGTCTCAATTTCCTGTTGCTCAAGTCTAAAATAATACTGCCATCATCAGTGATAACCAAAAAGGTAAAATTTAGTGTGAAATCATAGCATTATTCATGAGTTTTACACAAACCCCTACAAATGCTCTCAGCTGGGTAGATGATTTTATTTTCCCCTGTTTACACCAGCCTTCGCACTGGTGTCAGTGAAGATCAGTTGTTAAGTCAAATATGTACTGTTTAGATATATGGAGTTGAAGTAGGCAGGCTTCCCTATTAGAGGTATTTTCTTGCTGAGGAGTATTTTCTTTAGAAACTGACCTGTTTGAACCAGGGTTAAAAATTTGCCTGTCTTTCTTCCAAAAGGCCAATCCAAATCCTTTCCCCCTGCCCCTATTCTTTCAAACTTGGGCTTTTCATGTGTCTGATCACCTTCCGGTTCGTAGCCTCTCTCCCTGACAGCTGGCCTTGCTTGCAGCTGTGCTTTGCCCTGTCGCTGCTGGTTATGCCTTTCACGTGAAGCTCAGGCTTTCTGTGACTCTTGCCTTGAGAGCTTTGTTCTTCTGCTAAAATTGGAGTATGGCCCTGTGAAGGGGGAGGTCAGGGAATGGAGAAGACTTGTAAAAGAGAAAAAAGATTATGGGTTTTGTTCTGTTTGGATTTGTTTTGAAAAGGTTATAAAAAGACATAATGATCTGTTCTTTGTGGACTGTTCTGCGACCTTTTGGACAAACATTTTTGTTGCAAGTGGAAAAAGAAAGCATATGTGCACAACGGGAAGTTAAAAATTGTTGGATGTTAACCTGTTGGCAGAACATCTCATTTATCATGCGTTAAGAAGGTGCTTTCAACTGAAGGATCATAGATAGTTGCAGGTTTGTTCCTAACCTATTTGAATATGAAAGAATCTTTGCAGCCAATACCACAGCTGAATTGCCCCAGGTTATTTAGATGGAATTATTTTAGGGCTTCTTGCAGTGGACGAGGAGTGCATAGACAGCCCATGTCTGAGCTCAGCTAAAGGACTCCAACATTTGATGGAAGGTGATAATTCCATTAAATGAGTGTCTGAAATAATATGATTTTTATCAATACCTGATTTAACCAAGAATGAATTTTTTTAGTGAATCTTTTCAGTGTCCAAATCTTAGTGTTTATGTTGAAAAGTGTAAGAATTATACAAACAAGGCAGTGAATGAAATTCCTGTAGTGAACACACTGGTTTTAATATAGGACATGTCCTTTGTGGAATTTACTTTTTAGGCACTGCAAATGCAATTTCAGGGGGAAAAGGCAAATAGTAACCTGTTTCAAACGATTAATAATACATTTTTCTGAAAAAGTAGTCTATATATTTTGATGGCTTGGGATTGACTGGTGCTTCGGGTATTATTTTAATAGTGACTGCATGATGATGGCAAATGAGTAGAAGGACTAAGCAATTTCAACAGAAATATTTTAAACAAGTTCAGATACTATTCAGTAAAAACTAGTGGAGTAAAACAATGGAGCAACACAAGATTCTTTATAACCTGCTTTCCTACTTGCAGACTTCTTCTGAAGAATTACTGGTAGAAAATGGAAATTCTATGCTTTCCCACATGCCTTAGGCAAGCAACTTGAGCTCAGTTGCCTGTGCTAGAAAGGTTTTCCTTCTTTCCATCCTAAAGGTCTCTGCCTTGCCTTTCTTGTGATGGGCAGTGGAAATAGTTTACTTCCCCTTCCTGTGACATCGTTTTGCACATGAAGTCTGTTCTCCTGTCTTTCTTCAGTCATGACACACCAGGAAATGTGCATTCAAACATGAATGTTAAAGGAAAGCTCCGAAAGCAAAACTTGCATGTTTAACAGGGTAGAACTCTGGTTAATGTAGATCAGCCTGGGAATCTGAAAATATTTCTGGGATTTCTCTTCTGGGAAAAGAATCAGTGGGTTTGAGAAAAGGATGGAAAAAAGATCATATTGAGTTTTTTAACTTTGTTTTGGTTTTGTATTTGGTCTGTTTGGGGTTTTTTTCCTAACAAACAAAACTGGAAAAGGAAAGGAAGCTGATAAAGCTTAGTGATTGCTTTATTTCCCTGGAGTCATTGTGGTTTTCCTGGAGGTAGGGTGAATGTGAAGGCAGTGATGGAGAGTGCTAGGTTCCTAGGGGATAGTTAGGTGAAGATGGAAAGTCCACTGGTTAGAACTGGGAAGTGTGTTTCTTACATCTATTTTGGGTTGTGGTGGTGTTGTTTTGATTTGAGGTTTTGGTGTTTTTTTGGGGGGGGGGGGGGGGTGTGGGTGGGTCTTTTTGGGTTTTTTTTGTGTTGTTTTTTTTTTTTTTTTTAACAGGAGATTGATAACTTTCGGTGCTAGGAGAGAGAAAGTAAAGGCCTGATCCTCTTTTCACTGTTTCAATTGCATAGGTGGCACAATCTGCAATCAAGAGTTGTTTTGTTTTGCCATTGGTACCTATGATTCAACTGTGAGGAAACCAGGGCTCTTCCACATTCTGTCAGGGGAGCAGGCACAGAGCAGTACAATCGGCCACAGTGGAAGGAGCAGTAGGCTCATATGGGGTTTCAGTGGGAGAATGGGCAGGGAGATGCGCAGAAAGCAGAGGGAAAGGATACAGTTGTGCTTGGACCAGAATATTTGATTTGTTAGAGAAAATCAGCATTATGTCTCCAAATCAGCATGAGTGGGTATATGTGCGAGCTTCCATCTGCCTGGGGATGGTGCAGAGGGACTGCTGTAGATCAAAGCTGAGCCCACTTTCCTCTTGGGAGCACAGATTTCCAGCCTTTGCAGCACTTCTCAGCTGAGACACTGTTCAACCTCTGCTGTAGAAAGTTGCTCAGACATTTGGTGCCAGTTGCTCTTTATCTGCAGCAGTGTGAAAGATTAGATGGAGCAGTTCCCCCAGCATTATTTACTTCATGGAGGAGGTCGATACAATTACCACAGAAATGTTGGACAGGCATGAACCAGTGGGCAGGAAGTTGCTTAACAGGGAGCCTAACCAGGGCCGTTGGTAGCAGACTTGTGCCGCTGGCAGCTCAAGCACTTAGAGGTGTTCAGGCTTTCAGACCGTGGGTGTAGGAGAGAGTGTGTCATCAAGGAAATGAAATAAGTTTTTGGGAAAGCTGGGAAAGCCTAATTAGAGCTTGCAGTGTATTGAGCATAGCGAGAAATGTGAAGTAATCATGCCATAACTGAGCATCCTGTGGGATTCATTCCTCTAGCAATATTGCTACAATCTCAGTTTTATGTTTCTTTCAGATAATTATTTTTTTAATAATTTTTAGGTAATTATTTTAAAATAATTTTTATGTTTTTTTTAAAAAGGTATAATTTTCTTTGGTAATAGATAAAATGAATTATGGTCTCTAAAAGAAGGGTATTTCAGAGTGCCTAAAAATCCCAACCTTTGTGCCAAATCAAAACTCTGAGTGTGTAGATTTGGGGGCAGTGGTGGAGGGGAATAACACGCAAGAACTTCATGTTATTAGTTTAATTTTTTAGGGTTATGCCTCACCAACAGCTGGATTTTCTTTATTCCTATTTTCCATTCCATCAACTAAATTCACTTTGTGACTGTAAGACTTAGTCCCATCGTAATATTTGAAAAATAGTGTCCAGGAATCAGGCTCCAGAAGTCATGAACTGTTTTAAGAAAAGCTTTTTTAGAGAATCGGATTTGATACCTTGCAAGTGGGATCACTGAGGAGTGGAAACCATGCTGATAAAGAGAATTTCAATAGCTCACATTCAAAATGGCTAAGAGCTGTTCTTCAAAAGGAAAAAGACATACCTGTGACACTTCCTTCATATTTGTTAATGTAATCTATGTGTAGTGTGTATGCCCCCCTGACAGTCAGTGGAGTTGGAGCTAATGCAGTTGATGGAGCCTGGGGAATAATTCATTTTACTTCAGTGCAGAAACCTATAGGCTCACTAGCTGAACAGCCATGAAGCATCTATGTGCTTGTGTCATTTCCTAAAACTAACAATGTACAGCAAGGAAATAATATAGGAATGATTGAATTGTGTGGTGTCAACATTAATTATTCTTGTAAAGTGTGAAGAAATGCAACTAAGTAGCTGATAAATAAAAAACTAACTTTCTTGAAAATTTTCAGATGATGGCTAAGATGGGCATTTTATGTATCACATTTAATTATATTGCCTGCTCATTAGATATATTGATTTACTGTGATATCTGTTTTCATTGCATGTTAAACTTTTTTAAAAAATTAGTAAAAAATCTGATTTGTACATCAGAGTTAAATTTATAATAACCCATTCATTGGTACGAACCATTACTGATACATAATTTGGCTATACATAAAGAACCTGACGTTCTCCTCTTTTCTCATTACAGCACTTAAATGAATTATAAAACATTACAATATAGTTCTCAAAGAACACAAAGTTCTGGCACAAAAATTGATATGAATCGAATCCACATATGCATATTTATTACTGAATTACAGATTGACATTTTGTCTTACTGTTTCCCTTAAACATATTTTGTCAGTAAAAAAGCCAAAATATGCAGTTTTCCATAGAGCAATAATTGATATGTTTATAACTATATTTTAAATAATTTATAGTTACATAAATGATAATTTATATGTTTTATGGTCCTTAATTTATGAATTTCAGCTGATGAATTTAGTGAAGAATGAAGTAAAATAATAGTAGATGTGTATTTTTCATACTTACTTGTCTTTATAAGGATCTTTTTATCTTCCCCTCCCCTCCTTTTTTCCTGCCGAAGTTTGTTTTTTTTTTTTTTAAAAGCTAGCCAGTGAGAAGAAAAGGTGATTTATCTCTGTTTTGCTTTAATTATCAATGCAATTTTTGGCATGGAGCAGTTTCCCTGTTAGAAAGCTGGAAACAAAATGAAACAAAAAGAGGACTAGGGAAAATCTCCATCCTTTATTGCATGTGGCGGGAAACATAGTGACAGAGGATGATGAAAAGGCTGAGGTACTTAATACCACTTGACATAGTCTTTAGTAGTAAGATCAGTTGTTCTCTGGATACCAGCCTCCTGATCTGGGAGACAGGGAAGGGGAGCAGAATAAAGCTCCCATAATCCAAAAAGAAATGGTTACTACCTGCTTAGACATACACGTCTACGGATCTGGATGGGATCCACCCAAGTGTACTGAGGGAGCTGGTGAAAATGCAGTCAAGTAACAAATAACAAGTGATAGGAGGAGAGGAAATGGCCTCAAGTTGTGCCAGAGAAGGTTGAGATTAGATATTAGGAAAAATGTCTTCACTGAAAGGGTTGTCAAGCATCGGAACAGGCTGCACAGGGAAGTGATTGAGTCACCATCCCTGGCGGTATTTAAAAGATACGAAGATGTGGCAGTTACGGACATGGTTTAGTGGTGAACTTGACAGTGTTGGACTTGGTTGGACTTGATTTTAAAGGTCTTTTCCAAACTAAACTATCCTATGATTCTATGAATCCCTGCTGTGTTACATCTATCCCATGTTTGTCTCATCACCTGCTTCACCTTTAAACCCTTTACACACTTCTCTGCTCTTGACCTGTCTCTTTTCTCTGAAATCTTTTGCATCTTGCTGAAGATACCTCGGATAATCCTCACACGCCCTTCCACTTCTGATGAAGATACCGACCAGTTGCCCCCAGACCCAGATGCCTTTGAGCCTGAGGAGCCCGACAGCACAGAAGGCCATGCCTATTCGGACTGTCTGAACAGTGCTTTTTATCCTCCCTAATAAAGTACTTCTCTGGAAGGAGTTCACAGGTGGTTTTCTTTCCCGTTGTTTGATTACGTTTAATGTAGTACTTGAACCGCTATGCCTTATTTGTACGGAAAACCATTACACGAAAGATGGGTTTGAGCTGGGGGAGCAGAACCCATGTTTGTATTTCTTTGCCTTGAGCTTTCCTTTGGCCAGAACCTGTGCACTTGAAACAAAATGTGCTGGGTGAGGTTATGTGAATGTGACCACATGTTTCAATAGCCACTTGTAAGGGCATCCAGCAGAACCTAAATGCAGTGGTGAAAAGAGCATGTGATTTTTATTCAGAAGGTACTTTACCCATTTGGAAACACACTGAAAACAATTGTATAGTTTGGGGGGTGTTTTTTAAAACTTGTGTCAATGTTTTGTCTATATAGCTCACCCTTTTTTCTACCCCCAGGTTCCTTTGAATCGTTCCTTTTAATGTTGTTTTCTATGAGAATAAAAAATCCTTTTCTGTCTTTTACATATGCTGTTGTTTTTTTTTTTCTTCCTTCCCTGCAGAGACATGTTATTTTCAAATGTTATTTCCATTGGAATTCTGTATCTTATTCTAGTGTAATAAAGCGTAGTTTCTCTAGGTATATTGGTAATGTAAATGTGTATCAGATTTGGACAGGACCTGTAAATTATGTTTTGTGAGATCTAAATGCAGAAGTCATCTTACACAACTAAGCACCTGAAAGTGAATTGAAAATCAATTTCTTAGGCTTGAGGAACTGAGACTCTTTTATTTCTTCTCCTGACTTCCGTATAAGCAGAACACCTTGAATTTTCATTACTGTGATATGCCAGTATTTCATGTGTGTATATATATATGTGTGTGTATACATGAGATAGATAGATAAGCTTTTAAGAGCAAATGTTCTTGTACAACAGTGTTCAATCCTTCAATTCTCTTCACTGCTCTTCAGGTTTCTAGTGCATTTTGAGGTGCTTAAGAACCCTTTGGGATCAATCTTTATCTGAGGTTCCATGGTGCTGCCTTAAATCAGAGATGGGGTCTGGCTCTGCTAAACTGGGATGTCATGACTTTTTTTCATGTGCATAAAGCATGTGTTTATGGGTTTTATGATGTGTATCAATTTTTTTTCCTGTGAATATAATATAGTACAACTCAGTGACCAGGTAAATCCTCATCTTTTAATCACAGTCTGAGGGATTTCTCAGGTGATCATTCATATATGACTTGAATGAATGCTGATAGCTGGCTTTTCTGGAACAAGGAAGTTCCCAGGAGACTATGGCTGTCACAGAGTTAGAACAGTATCTCCTACCTATAAAAAGGACATTTTATCTTAAAAAGATAGGTTTGCAATAACACTATGATATCCAGATTTCTCTTGACTCTCAGCTGCATCCACTGTGGCTTTTTTATTATCTTGTAGATTAGCATCTTAAGTGAAGATAGCAATAGGAATATTACACTAAATTTTAATTCATTTGCAAAATGAACATTACTTTAGAATCTGTTATGGCTTTAATAATAAAGACTGTATTATGTGCATTACAATTTGAATTAGCTTAAATGATGCTGATAAATGAAATTATATTCAAAATACTCGCTTCCCATCCCTTTTCTTCCTCCAAAATAAATAGGATTCTTCCACAATGAGTTAATGTTTGATCAGTGCATATTGAAAAAATATCATTCTCAGAACCTGTAAACTCTTTGACAATCCAGCTAATAACATACCTTTTATTAAAGCTTTATTGTGTCTTCCTACGCTGCAGAAGTAGTAAACTAATTCTGCTGTTAAAACTAGCTGTGGGCTGCAGGAAAAATTATAGTTGAGAGCTCATGAAATAGAGTATGAGCTCTGCTGAGAACTCTCAATTTCATTCCTTTTCCTTCTCATGTACAGGTATTTATTTTAGATTCTTCATTAGGTCTTGGAAGTAAAAATATTTTCTATCAAAATGATGCACTTTTAACCAAATGCTGTCAGCATTCAGATAACTTTTAAACACCTTATCCTTTTCAACTGAATTTGTTTTCAAAGCAAATTTCATATTGTGGTGTTGAGAATTTTGCTGTGGGTATAAACTTATGGTTGTAGCACTTTCTGTGGAAAAAACCTAAACATGAACTGACAAATGAACTCAAATGTTTTTATAAATGGCCGTGCACATTTTGTGAATGCCCGAACACAAAATATGTCAGTCAAAGCCTCTGCTACGCACCTATTCAGGCTTTGCTTAAGCAAAAAAACGCTGGGGCAAGTGATTATATTTCACTTTTCTTCTGCAAAAGAGGGGTAGAGGTGGAGGTCAGATGCCGGTGTCCTTATCAGCACTGAGTAATGTATCTTTTGAGGTTTGGTGTTTGATAAGTGTGGGCGAGACAAGGTGGAAAAGGTATGATGGGAGTTGGCCTGTTAATGACAGCTCATATCCTGTTCTCTTGCTTGCTGCTGACCTAGGAGGTGCCTAGGAAAAGCCCACTGCCTGCTGTGGAGCAGTTGCTCATTTTCCATGGGGAACTGGCTTCTCCTTTTTCCCAGCTGCCACATCACTTAAGGGATAGTACTTCCTTCCTAATGTATTTTGTTAGCCACATCTCATCATTGCCACATCCATCATTGTGGAAGAAGGCAAGGCAAACAGTATCACTGAATGTGGGAGGGAAGATTTTTTTTGTGATGCACCTATCAAAATATATTTTACAGCCTGGGATATAGCAGTAATATTCAGGAACATCATGTGTATATAGCTGAAACAATGGATATGCAACAGGTCAGTTGTTCCACTGATGTCTGTACTCCTGAAGGACAGCAGACGTAGGACCTTATCAGCAGGACAGTCCAGTTTAACACAGTTGACTTAAAAGCCCTATGAGGATTAAAAAAACGTGAAGAGAAAAAAGCACTTAAGGACTTTCAGCTTCCACTGACTGCCATTTCAGAGAAGGCTCAGAGCTCTCAGAATCCATTTATTGTACTACTGAAATAACCTTCCTTGGTTTTATCCTCAAATGTATTCAGTTTCCTCTTCAGAGAAAATTTGTCAAGGGGTCTCCTGCTCCCTCTACATGACACGCAGGGCTCTGCTTCCTCGTATGCAAAGCAGAGACTTGCAGTTCCTCTGATGTTTCCCTGTTTTTCCACGCCTGTTACCTCCTCCTCTGTGAGTGTTTGCAGAGCCAGCGGGGTGGACCAGGAGCGACAGCAGCAGCTGCTGGGTGCCGCCGCAGGAATGTGGACCCACCTCTCCTAAGGATCAGCTTCCCACCCTTGGCTCCTGGCCGCCTGGAAGGTAAGCCTGCTCCGTGCACAGTCCCAGCAGCTCTGCAACGCTCTTCATTTCTCTAAAGAACATGCCATGAAATACCAGCTAGAAACAGTGCTGAAGTCCTGAAGTTTCCAGGCATGTGCATGTGACCTTGGGTGGATGTGCTGGAGTAACGTAAGAGATTCTTGCTGGCATGACGTGCTGGGCCTGCCAGAAGGGTGGGCACCAGAAATAATCTGGAAAGCTTCATTTGCAGCTTCTGCCAGACTGGTGGTTACAAGTGGTGAGGGAGCCTACTGGGTTTTCTTTTAAATTTTATACTCGTTTTAAGCGTGGGACAGAAATTCTTTCCACATGAGACCTTGAAAAATCACTGCAGATACGAGTTCTGTATTAATCTTAGTTCTTTTAACTGTGAATTGAGTAGGTGGCTTTTAACTGAGTATAATATGATTGAGCACATCAGGGTCAGAATTAATACTTCTGCTTGTTGAATGCGTATGGTGTGTTTGATGCTGAGCAAATAAAAAGAAGCGGTGCAGATGTATGACGTGTGATACAGTAATTTGCTGGCAGCCCTGGGCTACAGCCAAGTCAGGCTGAAAATGAAAATGGGCAAAGTAAAAGAATTGCTGTAACCACATTAGTGAAAACACAGCTGAAAGTGACCCACAAACATCACAATAGTCACTTGCTTCCTTCTCCAAGAACAGCAGATCAAATAAGCACAGAAGATGCATCTGCTTAAATGGTTTATTTACATAGTACTACTATTTTGGATATTCAGCACTTACCTCTTACAGGAAAAAAACCCTCACCCCTCCTCTCCCCATTAACTTCATCTCTTGGCCTCTTGTTAGGTCCTGCTTTGAGAATAAAAGCAGGTGTCAAGAGACCAGTGACTGTAATACAAAGAATTAATTGAAAACAGCAGAGTCATTTAGGCGACGTGTAGAATATGCTCTTTAATAGCATCTGTTTACTATGTTTTCCCTTGCAAAGTAAACCAGGAAATATAGTTACTAAAAGTGTCTTAGAAAGTCCTTGGAGTGGAATAACTGTTATTTCTATGTAGGAATAAGAAATGTACTGCCATAATTATAGAGACCCAAATTCTCATATGGTTAGGATCATGGTCTTTCTTCCAGTTAATGTTGAAATGTCATACTAGACAAGGTGTGGTAGATAACAAGGAGGATGTCAGCCTTTCGACGCTACCTCCAGGGTCCTTATGTATTAGAATCCAGGCTACAGAAGAGCCTTGCATTCAGTATTTCTTGTGCTCCCTAATTTTAACACGATGGCATGAAGTTTGCTGTCATACTCTGTTGCATTATTTGCTTTTTATTCCCATTCCCATCTCCAAGGCAGTCTGCTCCAACTCCCTAGCACTTGCACTGTCAGCAGCATGAGGCATACAGAGTACAAATT
>NW_009917930.1:33842-63460 GCF_000696875.1 Nestor notabilis | reverse complement strand
TTCCCCTATCCTATTGTTTTAATTTTCCCCTTTTTTTTTCTTTTCCCACGGGGTCTCCTATTCAGGCTGTAGTAGCCATGATGTTAATGAAAAACCCACTTGTAAAACTGCATACTCTCATCAGCATTTTACGTGGAATTAGTATGAGTGAAGTCACTTCATAGTCACTTCCCTGGGTCTTTCTGTAGTGATCGCCTTTAACATTCACATGGGTGAGCTGACACACGAAAACAGTGTAAGACCCTGGAAGCAGAGAGTATAAACATGACTGAAGATTACATTTTAGAGTAGTTAGTATGAGTACTAAGTTACGCATAGCATGAGCTCCAGATACAGCCTGCTCTTCTACTGACGCGGGTTTCCATTCCCCAGCACTAGGAGGGAGAGACTCCCCTGGGAGCTGCCATCTGGGAGCCTGTTGACAGCTGAGGTATCCCAGCCACCAGTAGGATAGGGCTGGAGAGTGCACTGAGCATACGCAGCTGAATGCGCCACCTGAGATGCTTTGATCCTTGTCTGTGATATATAACCATTGCAAATGGACAGGTTAATGGGAGTGGAGATGCTTCAGGTTTTTCACCTATACCGCAGGCATGATCAGTAATGTAAGCAGCTGTGTAATGTAATCTGCTGTTTGGATCCCACTGAAGGCCTTCTTTGGGGACATTAAGTGGTGCAAAGGCATTATGCAAGTCCCTCACCACAGGGGTAAGTTTCAGCCTCATCGAGAAGGTTTCAGAGATATAAAATTCTTAATATGCTGAAAAGTGGAGAACAACTACAGCTTTCCTCTGGGTATTATGTCACTTACCCTTTTATCCCAGCATTTCTGGGAAAAACACTGGGGTGTATTTTTACTCTTGTGACATCAAGCTCATATTTATTCCCTCTACTACGGCAGCCCTTGTAGGTTTGACTGGTTCTTTGTGTTTGCCTTGCCACATGTGCTCTTCTACTGGTTGCCATACACTTCTGAAAATGAAGGTAAAAGAGACACTAAAGAAAAAATATTGTCACTGGAATAAATGTTCTTTGTTCTGAAGAATGTTTCAGAACAGAAACACTCTGATGTTGTCTTGTTTTGGTCAACTTTTCATATGTAAACTGTATACACTGTTGCGCGATGACTTCTTTGATTGCCTTTTCTTCCTATTCAGGGCTCTAAAGGTTATATGAGTACAGGATCTACCAAGAAACAATCAGAGTATAAAGGAATGTGTCTAGTTTTTGCTGTAATTTCCACAAAGATGACAAAGGTTTTTATAGTTGTCTGTCTGTCTGTCTATCCATCTATCTATTTTAGAAGAGTCTCCTTTTAACAATATGTTGAGAGGAAGAGAGGGAAAGGATGTGTGTTTTCTTTACTAAAGATTTAGTGAGATGCTTAAAGTGCCAGCTTTACAAGGGGTTGTATTTCTTAATGAACCACAGATTGACCAGGGAGAATGTTAAACATTCTTGTTCAACAGTGGCAAACATTTTCTGTGTGATTCTGTGTCATCGTGCTTTCCCTTCCCTTGCTTGTATGTGCAGAGCCAGCCTTGCGTGTGAATCACCCCTGAGACAACATGAGCCCCGTTGATGTGGCAACCGGAGGGTGTGTTATAAACCTTGGCATCCAGAACAGAGCTGCCGAGAAGGTTCCCCCAGCACTGCAGTTTCTAATATTGGCCTCCTGACTTTATCATTGTGAACCAGAGCCAGGTTATTCTTCTGCACTTAACTAACAGACTCCATAACCACCATTTGTATGGGTATTCACTTCATTTTAGATACTTACTGGTCATTTCTTGTATTTAGGGGTGCTCACAGTGCCTGCTGGAAGTTTTGCCGTTCTCTCTGCATTTCAAAAATCCAAGATTTCACGTTGTAATATTAGAAAAGGAGAGTACACTCTGCATGAGCGTGTATGAGCATAGTTCGGTCCCAAACACGCAACAGAGAAAGATCAATAGTCATAGTAAAGCACCATTTAAAAATGTTGTTCTGTATACTTTCTGCCTCAACATAACATAACGTAACATAACATAACATAACATAACATAACATAACATAACATAACATAACACAACACAACATAACATAACACATATGGTGCCACCTAATCAAATTGGATGTTTTACTTACTTAATAATCTCTGTGAGTACAAGTTAGTGCTACTGAGACAATAACTATCTATTTTCATGGAGTTTTCCAGTACAAGCTTTTGGGATAGAAGGAGTGAAGGGGGAATAAATGGGGGCAGTAACCAGAATCCCTCCTGAACAATTTTCTGTGATGCCAAACCAACATTTATTGTTATCAGAGGCAGCTGCCTGCCCTCTCCCCACGCTTCTATTTGTGGATGTTCAACAGCTATAAATGGAAACACGCGCTGACCAGAAATCACCACAGTGCTGTCTGATACTTCTCTCTCCCTACTCCAAAAGTACTGGGATATCTAACATTTACTCAGGTTAAATCACTTCTGCTCAGTGTATTAGTGTGGTTTTCCCTCACCCTGGGAAATGGAGTTAGGAAAACAAGTAAAAGTCTCAGGAAGAGATGCTTTAGAGGAAAAGCAGACGGTAAGATATGTCGAGAAACGTTGCTATTTATTTTTTTTAATTTAATGATAAAAAGGAGAGGCAAATCTTTTGTTGTATTTCATAGGAGTACTTCTAGTCTTCCTTTAACCACTGACCTTGAAGATTAAAACTTCATTCATGTATGTTAAATTAATTGTGACAGTACATTTCTGTGGAAATTACGGAAATTTGTGAATGCATTTTGTGTGCATGTGAAGTGCGAAAACTGAAATCCAGTTCAATGTCGGTAATAGCTGATAGTCTGTGGTTTTCTTAGAATTTTCGTGAGGGACTATTTCATGTCTTTGCATGTAATCATCTGTAACTGTAGATCAGTAAAATGCAGAAGAAATTGTTTGCTTGTTTCTGGAGTGTGTCTGGAGCTTACTGAACAGAGCTGTGATCAAAACATATTATTAAGAGAAAGCAAACACAGTCAAACCAGAGTTTACTCCTAATTAGCTTGGACTTGAAATGCAATTTAGAATTTGCCTTGCATTAACAAGGTTGTATTCTTGATATCACAAAAAGGGCAGTTTAATCCTGGCTTTGCAAAGCTGTGAAGGAAGGCGGCCATCACTTCTGTTAAGAAACAAATTAGCACTGAGTTTTTTAGCACTTATCTGAAATAGTCGTGGTGTTGCGTTAGTTTGATTTCATGGTGGTCCAGCATTTACTCTTGTTTAATCAAGGCGTTTGCCTCTACTAGCCTCAGTTAAGGGAGACTTGGCAAGCTTGTGTGTTAATTAACAGTTTTAAATACAGCTTCACCCAGGCAAGGTGCATTGAGTAGAAAATAGGGGAAGTGCCGAAACTGAAAGTAATGACCTGGCCTTAAAGTACCTTTTCATTTTTTTTATGAAAAGAAGTATTTATATAAAGGGTAGTACCCAAAACAGCATTGCTAAAGCTTTAGCATGATGTTATGACTATTATCTAAAGTTTTACTTGTTCGTTTTCTATTAATGAATTAATATGTCAGACAGTGACCTCATTTTGAATTTGTGGTTGATATATAAAAGATAAGGAAAACTCTTCAAAATTAAAAGCATTGTAAATCCACAAAAGCTTCAGGAAAGCTTCCAAAGGAAATGTTTGAAATTTTGTTCTAGCAGGTGTATACAGAAAATACGTGGCAATGCCAACAGACACTGTTATTATCTAATTGTGGACTGCACCCTAGTGCGCAAAATATTGAGCAGGCAACCTTAAGTCAGGCTTTTCCACAGTGCAGAGCTCTTCATTTGGAACCATAATGATCTGATGACTTTCTCTGTATGCATCATTTACTAATTTTAAAGAGCAAACTGGAGCAAACAGGGACCCCACTGATGGGAGCCACGTTAACGCTTGTGCCAGGTCACCCCCTGTTTGGTTGTTTCAAAACTGAATCCTCGTAACATGTTAAGGTGAGAAAGTCCCTGTCAGCAGCGGCAGGTCACATCCCTGCGGGTGCTCAGCAAGAGGGTGCTCTTGGTGGGTTTCATGGCGCTCTGCTGGCAGTGGAGGTATGGCCTGGCCCCATGCCAGTCCTCCTGCCCCTTTCCCTGTCCCCTTCCAGACAAGATCTAGCCTTGTCTCCCCCCCACCTCTTTCTCTTTTTGCCTATTTAGTCTTAATGCATTCATTTCAGGTTGTTACATGGATTTCACTTTGCCACCACTGTTCTCTGATTTGTACCTCCTGGGCTTTTATTCATTCTGCCCTTTTCTCTTTGTTAAATGCAGGTCAGGTCAATACTCCAACACTGCATGGGAGCAGTGTCAATCTGTGCTACAGATACTATTTGTACATGTTACTGTTGATGTCTGCACATATGTTTAACTTCAATATAGCAAATACATAAACAATTTTGTATTACAGGTTCAATGAGGTGTCAATTTTCAATTTTATGTCCTATAAACTGGATTTTTTTTTTCTTTATGTCTATTTTGTAGGAGCATAGGATAACTCAGGTGCAAAGGGAGCTCAGGAGGTCTCTGGCCTAGAAGAGAAAGCACTAACAATGAACATCTGAATGTTCGTTGAACCAGTTCAGTTGTCCAGCCAGCTTTTTAGCCATCTACTTGTTCACCACTAAGGCTGTCATGTCCCAGCATGGATATGAGAATGTTGTGGGAGACAGTGTGGAGGCAAGTCAGGGTAAATGACATCCACTGCTCTTCCCTTGTTCGCAAATCTAGTCACTTTATCATAGAAGTCAATCAGGGTGGTCAGGTATGACTTCACTTGGTAAATCCAAGTGCTGTTCCCAACCACCTGCTTCCTACAGGCAGGGGTTGGTTGAATTAAGATAAGACATCCCTGTCTTGATCCTTATCCACTGCTGATTGCTTTCCTCCTCCCTGACCCCTGCTGGGAGACCTTGTTGGTGAAGGCTGAGACAAAGACATCACTGAGTCACCCTAGCCTTATCTGTACCTGCTTCCACCTTCTGTGCTGCCTTTTTGCACTGCAGCTCTGTTACAAACTCTGTTTAGCCACACTGGCATAAGATAAGTCTGCTTGTCTTCCTGAATATCAGCATGGACAGAGGTGGTTTTCATATACATGATGGCTTTCCCAAGCTCCATGTGTTTCCAAGCTGTCTCCCATGGGATCCCACTTACCAGCTCCTGGATAAGCTGAAGTCAGCTCTTCTAAATCCCAGGGTCTGTTCTCTGGCACTGGCCTTCCTCAGTCCCCCACAAGATCTTCAGCTTCATGATTTCTTAGTCACTACAACCAAGCCTGCCACTGAGTATTGCATCCCCAGCCACTTCTTTCTTATTTCTGTATAACAGATCCACCTGTGCATGACATTGGTTGGCCTGTCTGGTGCCTGTATCAGGAACCTATATTGGGCACCATCCAGAAATCCTCTGGATTGCTTGCATCCTGCCCTTTTGTTCTCCAGCAGGTGTCAGGGAAGCTAAAGGCTTCCATAAAACCCAGGGTCTGTAATCCAGGTACTTGCTTGTGTTGTTTAAGGAAGTTGTTGTGAGGAACATTGTCTACTCCCTCACCCCAGCTGTGTGGTCTGTAACCCAGTCCCACTGTGATGTCACCCTCACTGACCTCTCCTTCGATCCTCATCCACAAGTGCTCACCTAGCCCTGTTGTCCAGCCTGTACAAGAGCTCCCCACACTCAAGCTTCTGCTTCACACAGAGGGATCCTCTTCTTACCTTCCCTGTCTTTCTGAAAAGCCTGTGTCCAGCCAAAGCAGCACTGTAGCCATGTGAGTTATCCCATCACATCTCAGTTATTTCTATAATGTCACAGTCTTACAACCTATATATATTTATGTGTGTAAGAAAAATCTTGGGTTTGTATACTTCGTTACAAATATCTACCCATTTTCAAAAGAACAAAGTCTATATAATCCTGAAAATATTCTGATTGCAGTGTATCCATTAAATAGAGACAAGTTCATGCTCAAAGTATAACATCCATAAACAACAACCTCACAGAAGGTTTTATTAAATGGTAATGTACCTTTACAATCATTGCTTACTATGGATAAGTAATATAAAATTCTCTACCACTTCAGGCTATTTCACTTAATATTTGTAAATTTATTGTTAAAGAATTTTTGTCCTTGCTTACTGGAGGAAAATTCCTTGGCAGACAGGATCCTGAAGAGAGTCTTTGTGTGGAACTGGCTGTGGAAATGGAGGGCCCATTTTGTGATGTGAAAATAGAATGACTCACTGTAAAATACATTGGACCAAGCAGATGAACTCAATTTTCCTTTTCATAAAGGATTTTAGCATAGCTCAGAAGGACTGAGTAATTCTAGATTTTGAAATGATGGCTCAGCTCAAAATATTCTGTTTACATTCTGAAGTCCTTCCCCATTAATGCATATTGTCTCTCTTATTTGAAATCATTGTAATTATATTTCACACTTGTCTGTTTCCTATTTGATCTCTTATCTCCCTGGTAAGTACAGCACATGATGTATACCATTTAAAATAATGTTTATATTTGTATGGTCAACAGAGAACTTCTTTATAAGAGGTTTTGGTTTTTACATTTTTTTTAATTTCTTGTTACATTAAGATAAAGAGAAAATAGATTGAACCAAATGAATATATGGATCAGAAAGAATGTCATGCACTGCTTGAAATGGCATTAAAGTTAGCTTTTGGATGAGAGGATGGACTCTGTAAGAAAGGGCTGCAGGACTTCATGCAGAGAATTAGCATTTGCTTTACACAAACAATCTATGGATACAGCTCATACAGAGCAGGCAGTTCAGATCAAGCCTACGCAAGAGAAACAACGGTTAATCTTTGTTCGCTGGTAACAACAGAAGGAGCCCTGTCAAGTTCAGGTCCTCTCTGTGGGAAGTAAAGACTCCTCAGACAGTCCATTTTCTGAAGTTTGCCACCTAAAGAAGCCCGAAGAGAATGGAGGATGGTGACTAATACTGTGATGACTGGCCCTGCTTGCAGATTTAGTTGTTGATTTAACTACATGTAAACCAGGTGAGAAGTAAGTATGGGACAGGAAGGGTTGTTTGAGGAACAGAAGAGGAGAGGAGGAGAGCTGGGTGGCGGCTGGTGGGAGTGGGGACCTCTTCTACCAGGTCACCTTCTCTCTTGTGCTGGTGAGGGCTGCTGCCAGACATGCAGAGATGGCAGCACAGCTGTCACTTCTTAGCCAGGAGCAGGACCCTTTATCAGTGCTCTGTCACACTACCTCTGGGTATGCACTGGGCTCCCATAGCAGGTACAGCTGGCTGCCTGATAGCTGCTGCAGTACTGAAGGGGCTGAGTGAGCAGGGGTACTGCTGGTCAGACAGGCATGGTAAAAGGTCTTAGTGCAAAGCAGCAGGGAAGAAAGAGGAGCTGAGGGAAGGGTAAATGTTATTTTTTGTGCAGATACAGGGAATCAAATGCCCAAACAACAGGATCATCTTTAGCATCAGAAGAAATCTCTGCAGTTAAAGAGAATAGCCACTTCTGCCCATGGCACTGGAGAGGAACTGTGCTTATGCCTGTATGGATACCAACCTCTCCTGGTTTCCACAAGCAAATGCCCTTCCAGATTCACTGCAGTGGGTGGGGAAGGAAGCCTGGTTGAGATTGGAGGAAGATGCTTGTGGCTCAAGTAGAACAACTCGCACTGTAGTCTGTGAGAGGGGCAGGTCTGTAGGTTCCTCGTGTGTCAGATATCTTGCATGCATGCAATGGCTCAGGGTCTGCATGCTTGTATGCATCTAGCCAGGACAGCAATGTAAGATCACAGAACAGCCTTGTTGAGGTCAGGTGGGCTGCTTCTTCTTTGGAGAGAGGAGGTGATAATCACTGTGGGTGAGGAAGGCAGAGATTCAGAGGAGGTGATGTACAGTGATGCGTCCTGGAGTGTAGAATGTATAGATGCTTCATCAGGTTACACTCTGTGAGAAAGCC
The DNA here is from genome assembly GCF_000696875.1 of Nestor notabilis. NCBI lineage: Eukaryota > Metazoa > Chordata > Aves > Psittaciformes > Psittacidae > Nestor > Nestor notabilis. Next base: position 55,495 of record NW_009917930.1, on the reverse strand, counting down.
AGTGGCATGTGTTTAAACTTAAACAGGGAAGTTTAGATTAGATATAAGGAAGAAGTTCTTTACAGTGAGGGTGGTGAGGCACTGGAATAGGTTGCCCAAGGAAGTGTTCAAGGCCAGGTTGGACAGAGCCTTGGGTGACATAGTTTAGTGTGTAGTGTCCCTGCCCATGGGAGGGGGGTTGGAACTAGATGATCTTAAGTTCCTTTCCCACCCTAACTATTCTATGATTCTATGATTCTATGTATACGATGGACTGCCAGATACAAACACCTCGTCCTTTTTTGCCTTTTCTCTCCCCTAACAGGGGACAGGCTGGTAGCTGCAAGGCTGCAGATCTATGTGGTTCAGATGAGAGGGTAAGTTGAGAGGTAAAATGAGAAATTTTTTTTGTTTTTTAAAATCCTTTTTATTAACTGGTTTATGCCTTGAGTTTTCTACTTTGGTTTCCCTTAAGAACACACCTACCTAGAAAAGAAACTTCAAAATATGTTGCCTGTCTGAATCCGTTCCTCAGTTGATTAATTTGGTAATGAAGTATGAGCATCATGCTCATATCCAGCATACCATATGAAACTAAATGAACACACATACTTACTGTAGAGTCAGAAAAGGTTTTATGTGTGTGTACATTTAAATGATTCGTGTTTATCTAAGAAGAAAGCTATATTTTTTCTGGTGGAGGTTGCTTGTGGCCTCCTCTGGGAGCTTCTGTCACACAGGTGAGTTCAGGTGGGTGAGTCATCACACGGCATGTTGTGCTACTTTGTCCCAGATTAGAGCAGTCTCAGCTGAAAGGGTTGGTCATAGGAGACACTTTCAAATACCCCTGTGCTCTGAAGACCAGGACTGTGTGGAGGCATGGGTTACTCCAGCAACTGACCACCAAGGGGGAAGGAATAAACTTGGAAGCTGCAAGTAGCAGAATATTTTTAGCGCTGTTGATGTGACATTAAACAGGAACAAAGCAAGCAGGAAACACTGAATCCTGGTCTGTCCTCCTTTCTAATCCTGTCACTTCGCTTTCACCTTGTTAAGCTAATGATACCTTTCCTTTAACCTAATGCCAGTCATACAGAGGCACTGCTGGAATGTTTGAGGCAGGTTTTGGTAGCATCAATGGGAAAAATGCTATCTTGGAGCAATGTCATCAGCTCATTTCTGGATGGAGGTTGTGTGGAACATTGCCATGCAATTTCATGCAGGGATTCAGAAGAGGAGGGCAGCAGATTCCTGCAGGCACTTGAATGTGGTAGTAAAAGAGGCTTTTTAGGAACAAGTAGCAATTGCATATTTGAACTTTTTGTGGTGGGGAAAGATAAGACCCCCTGTCTTATCAGCTGGATCAACTGCTGCAACAAAGTCATGCAGGGAAATTCAAATGATTACATTCTGGGGAAGGCAGCAAAGAAAGAACTATTAGCATGGAAGGACAGCCCCTGCTGATAGCAGTTCTGGGAATATGTTTCTAGGCACCGGAACTCTCTTGAATTCAGTTAAATTGAAAGATTGGTCTGTGGTATGGTATTGGTTTGGTACTTGCCTGAATGATACCTACGTGTAGTTTGAGAGTTAGAATGGGTGAGAGACCATTTCCAGAAATAAGTCTGGATATGGAGACCATTATTGAGAAAACTCACATGTTTTCAAAAACTGTTCCTCAGGAATGTAGGAGTGAGTTATGGGTGATGATACTTGGAAAGATGTTCACTGTCTGTTGCTGCTGCCACTGAAATTCAGGATGGACATGGAAAATCTCTTTGTTAGAAGTGTAGGGCAGCACTGGATATAGCAGGGAATTTGTAGAATATCCACCCTGGGAAATTTTCAGGACGCAACTATATGAAGCCGTGGGTGACTTGACCTTGCTTTGGCAGTAGACTTACCTTGAGCTGGATGCTGGAATGGATGACCTCCAGAGGTCCCTTCCAAACAACTTTTCTTTTGTTCTTTGATTTTGAAGCTGCACTACTGTATTTGTCATGAAACATGCTAACAGCTTTTTCCATCTGCAAGACACTGTTAACACATTTAGCACAGATACACAATGAGACTCTGCTTATCATTAAAATCTCCTCATTTTTGCATTATAAACAAACTGCTTTCAATTCACTGTCCTTTGAATTCTGAAAGCACTCAGTAATGCAGCAGTGGCATTTAATCTGTTACTTCAATATGAATTCTTGGAAATAGAGCTACTTGACAATGAACAGAATAAAAGGAAAGAAATGATTAGTGAAAGGGAGGAGGAAGATGGACGTTAAGTGAGCTAACCTTTGAGGGCAACAGGCAGACAAGCAATAACAAGCTTTTGTGTTTCCTTTTTATCAACTCTGAAATGTGTAACTTTTCAGTTTGTTTTGCCCATATTGCCCTCCATGGATACACCATTAGATTATATTTAAAGGCTGGTAATTAATAATTGCTTGTCAAAATAATTTTCGTAAATGTATTTTAGACATTGAGTCTAAACATCTTAAGCACTTACTTAACCAGAAAAATCAAAGTCTTTCAAAGAAAATGATTGAAATACCAGGGCATCTGTTTTTCTGCTTGTCTTTGAAATAAGACAGCAAATGCTGTTGTGGCAGCAATGATGCAATAATTTAATTGATATTTCTAAAAAATGTGAATGTATTAACTTTATCAGGGCATTTAATAAAAAAATCTCTCCCAAGGGAGGTGGTGGTTAATTTTTCTCTCTTTTTTAAAATAAAAAATATGTTCATATAATGTACTGTTGTTTATTAAAGGAACTCTAAATAAAGCATTGAGCCTCTGTCAAGTGATGATTGGTTTTTTTCATCTCTCCTTGAGGAGAAGATCCAAATGGATGAGGAGAAGTGGGAGTAGGGTGGCTGTCTATGGCAGGAAAAAAGAAGTGTGCTAGCTTATCAATTCACCACATTGTGTGGTAAGTTCTGTAGTAGGACTCCACAGCCTTCCCTGCCTTTCTAAGAGTCAAATGTTGTGTCAGTCCAAGTGGAGAGAGACCTGGGAGTACATTCTGGTGTGCCGACGCAGGGGAGTTACTGTAATGCAGCCCTGCAAATGCCATCACAGTGTACGCAATCCTGCACAGCCAAATCTCCAGGCCAATGGCTGTTCTAAAGTAGAAGGCTTTCCATGATAGTTCTGTGTTTTCACAAGAAATTTTTGTTCACGTCTGATTTTTTAATGTTTATCATGGAATAGATAACTGAACTATCAGTTGTCTTGTTCAGCGGCAAAACTGCAACTTATGTTTTGGCAGTGGTCATCCTGTCAGCAGATCTATTTGATGATATTGTTTTAAAATGAGATTGATCTTGATTGAATGTTATGGTCATACAGGAAACCTTTGTGCACTTAATACTTCATTGTTGAGAGTTAACTGGTAGCTTTTCCAAAGGACCAATAGTGACATGTAATACATACTGCAAAATACTTTCTGATGGCATTTTTACTATATCCATCCCTATCTCATAAACTTAAAAGGATTAATTAAATGCAGATTGAACTAATGAAGATCCATTCTTGAGGAAAAGGAACAAAAGCAGATTTGCTGAATTAAGATGAAAAAATAAATTTGCTCATCGGCTTTTAATTTGTAAAGGACTCTGAACAGTGGAAAGCAACAGACCGACGCTTTTCATATCTTGAATTGTACACAAATGAATGTATTCATACTCCAGAACTGACAGATTTACAGAAATTTGAAAACCAATTTCACATTTGCTTCTATGAGACAGAAATTGAATCATTGCCATTCTGTCCCTGCCTTTTCATGTTTCTTGTCTTGATCATGAAGAAAATTTGGAAATCAAACATGATAAAATTACAGGGATTTTTCAATGCTTTGTTTTTAAACAATGTGAAATAAATCAATTGGATTCACTTGAACCATTTAAAATTGAAGATTCTGGAAAGAGCCATCAGATTTTTTTCCCCTATTGAATGGATGTGAAATTATTTTCATAGTGGTTCCATACATCTCATAAAAGTTTACTAACAGCACATTTATCATCATACTGCTTCTTACAAATATAGCTGCTGGTGACAATTTTGTATAGCTAGGAAAACATCATTAGATTTTTCAGCCCGAAGCAAGAACTAAATAATTTAATATCTTTCTTTAGTAAATGCACATTGAAATACATCCAGATCAAAAGCCAGACATCAACTGAACTGATAATCAAACAAAGAGATGATAATTCTTAGCAAAGCTCCCAAGTCAAAACTGTTTTTTCTTTCTGTCTGAGAAAAAAGCAAAATGTGAAGTATTTGTATTTGAAATCCCAGCAGAGAAAAGGATGTGATTTTTCTCTTTCTTCAGCAGATAATGATTTCACTTGTGATGAAACTGATCTCAGTTGAAAACACTGCAGCTTTCATTACAGTTGTGTTTTTTGCAATTTAACACTGATATTTGCATATAAAAAAAAATTCCCAAGAAAATGTCACTGTTTATTGTCAGGAGAGGAGTAGCTAAATCTAAGATCCTAGTTTATAGTGTCTTTTTCTGTGAAAGAAAGAGTATGTGCTGAAGGATTATGGTGATAAATTTTTTCTGTAATGAAGTCAACCTTCAGTTCCTCCCCATTTTCTAAGGAGCAGAAGTCAGGGCTGAGGGGCTCCAACGTTGCGAACCTTGCCAACAATTTGTGGTGATGTAGTGCTGTATCATGTGACAGATTGCCTGGGGTTTTCAGGGGCTCTAGTATTTATGGCTTCTAAGAATCTAGATCTGAAGAAATGCACTTTATATTCTGGAAAATAGGATTATCATCTGAGCAAATTTAATTTTCCTTTTATTTATTGGCGTTATGATGTAAGTGCCAATAACTGGATTATGGGGTATTTATTTCTTCTCAAGTGGTGATTGTGCTTAGGGATCACCACCACCAGCTAAATCAGGATATGATCAGAGCAGTTACCCTCAGTGACCTTATAAGTAAAATATGATAAAATGATATCTAATATTTCATCCTTCTGTTTCCAATTGACTGTTTTTGCATTTTTCAGAACATGTGCTTCCTGACATATGCAGAAAACATAAGTCAAATGGTCAGGATGTCCCAAGAAAGGGAAACTTGGAGTTTTCACCCTCCCACACATTGGCAGTATAGAAGGGAAAAGTTCATAAAACAGTTCACCACACTGCAAAGTGCTCTCAGAAATTACCCACTGCCAGGAAGGGGTGTAGGTGGCATTTGCTAGGGACAAGTTAAAGCAATTTCTCTAAAAAGAGCAAAATTTGTGAATATTAGAGATACTAGTGCTCCAGCTTCTTGAATGTAGAGTAAAATGAATCAGGTAATATTCAGGATTCAAACTGGTTGTTTTGGAAACCAGTGGATACTTTAAATCATTGCATAAGTATTAATAAAGTTTGCATCATCTTTAGCATTACTAATACTGTAATTTTATATGATGCATGTTGCAATTTCACCCATGAATCATCCACATCAGGGCCTCTGAGCTCAAGGTTAGATGCAAATACATAACCAATGACTACTCTTGTCTCCTGGACACACTGCATATGCTACTGTATGCTAAGTTCTTATGTGAATTCTTTGTAAAGGTCTTTCAAGTCAAGTTCAGATGTTTATTTCAAGCTGTTACTGAATATATGGAAAAAGCACTATTTCATGAGAACTTGATTTGCTTCAGAAGACAGTAAACAGCTAATTTTTATCTTTCCCCTCATTTTTCATGACTAACATCCCAACATTTCTTATGTTTTTGATTTCAATAAATAGTTCTTTAACTAAATGTGTGTCATTTTAAATATTTATAATTTACGTATTAAATATGTGAATTTCATAAACAGAAAGTTATTGCCATAAATTGGGATTTATGTGTTGATTTGTACTGGAAAATGAAGTATATTTTAAATGGATTTTAATGAAGTTTTAAAACTCTAATTATAAGTTTAAAATCTATTTTTGCTGTTGCATTCATTACAAAGGAATGAACATATCTGACAGAAAAATTGTCAGAAAGTACATTTATGGCTGTTAGCAGTGTGTTGAAATCAGTTATTTAGCAAATGACGGAAATGACTAGCTAGGTGTTATGTGGCATAGTGAGTACTTTAGGGTATTTGGAACTATTAACCCACAAAGTAATTGAAAGCTACTTTTTAACATTTAAAAAGAGACACAGAACAACCATTTATTTCTCAGTGAAGGTTATTTGAAACAGCCTGTTATTTCTCAAATTTGTTTCATTATATTCTCACCTGTTAAGTTTACATTTTTTGTCTATTAGCACAATGTTTCATTCTGCTCTGCCCTCCTCCAATTGAACAGCAATTCTGCACTGTCTAAAACGCCTCTGATGCCTGGGTGTGCTCCAGAGTCCCTGGTTTTGTTATCTGGCATCTCTGCTTTTCCTGAGCATTACATGTTGCCTATCAGGAGATGTGGGTCTGTGATACCTTATTAATAATCATGGGCTGGCTTTGGGCATGAGATGAGTACCTCAATGTTGAGCTGAGCTAAGGCAGTAGCCCCTATGGGCAAGCAATAGTGATAGGGCAAAGGGAATAGCTTTAAACTGAAGAAGGTAGATTTAGATTAGATATAAGGAAGAAATTCTTTCCTGTGAGAGTGATGAGGCACTGGAACAAGTTGCCCAGAGGAGTTGTGGATGTCCCATCCCTGGAAATGTTCAAGGCCAGGCTGGATGGGGCTTTGAGCAACTTGGTGTAGTCGATGTTCCTGCCCATGGCAGGAGGGTAAGAACTAGATGATCTTTAAGGTCCCTTCCATCCCAAACCATTCAATGATTCTGTGAATAATGGTAGCATAAATACCTAAGGATGTTTTAGTTCCTGAATTTATATACATGTGAATTTGCAGATGCTCAAAAGGTCTAGACATTGAAAGGAGGAAGAGAAGAGGGATTGAAAGGTTGAACTTAGAAGCACTTTTGAAGCATAAGTGCTGTTTTGAATTGCTAAATTGCTTTTGGTGGGAGCTTCAGTACTTAGCTGTTTCCTGAAGCAATGGAACCTAGCTAAATCATTTTAATCCTTCCCTGCATAGGCTAGTGAAATCAGTGTGGGAAAACCACTGGTGAAGTTAAAAATGGGATGAGTCTGGGGGGGTGGGGTGCCTTTGCAGTCAGCAGTGCTGTGGCAATATGTGAAAATTGCATTGCTAGTAGCTGAATTAATCTTGAAGTCCTGAACAATGTGGTGTACACCACGAACATTTCAGTACTGCACTGCAGGTTACAGACATAATGGTTGTGATGCATATGTTAGACAAAGCTTGGGAAGAAAGCTGATAATAACACTGGAGAGGTAGGGAGTCCTAAAAAGCATTATGAGAAGGTGGAGAAAAGGTAGTGGAAGTCAGAAATGGGAGAAATGAAAGAAAAGGAAAAAAAGGTAATTACTATTGAAAACTTAAGTAAAACCCCTAAGAGGTGATGTGAGTGAGAATTAATAAATAAGTGTGAATAAGAAAAGATCAAGAAACATGGGAATTGATCTAATACTTCATAATTTGCACCTAATATTAAGTTTCCTCAACCTTTTGGTAAATAATTCACAGATTACTTGGCAGAACACCTGTAAGTAGCTTGGAAGCATGACTTAACAGGACAATATCCTTCTGCTAATGTGTTTATAACAACCTTTCACACTGTTGAAGGGATTTGCAAGATGCCTGTTATTTCCCTACTAGACACTTAAAAAAGCCTCTTCCAAGAAAACATTTAGTTGTGCTTTTTCACATATTGCAGGATAAGGGATTTCATTAAGGAGACTAAAACCTTCCTACTGTTGCATTTCCTTGCTGGCTTCATTGTCGCGGCTTTCCGCATGACAGTGATACTAGGGACAACTCTTTCTGTACAAGCAAGTTTTGCCATTGACTCCCATACCTGAGCCTAGCTGAACTGTAAACAAAATTTCCCTTCTTTCCCTCCAGCGCTTTTATGTAAGAGCACTTGACTGCACTTGTTACTCAGTCTTGCCCAAATAATTATATGTTGATCTATACAACTAGATATAGATAGGTACAAAAGGGACTTTTACATCCCAGGATGGCCTATTCTAGTATGCTAGAAGTTATATTTCTGCTCAGGAAGCCAGGAATGCTACTTTCCATTATATCTTAAAGTGAGAATGCTCTAGATCTTTGCTTCATTTATTTTGCTATTATTATTTCCATGGTTAATATCTCTCCAGGATGTGCAGACAATCCTCCTTTGCTGCTGTTCTTTCAATGAAGGGGTTGCTTTCTCAATCATCAGCACTAGGCCGTATGTCACATTTTTGGTCAACTTCTTGTTCTCTCATGTCTTCTGAAGTGTTTACAGGATTTGTGTCACTCCATCTCGCTGCACACCAGGCATGTGAGGCAGCCGCACCGCTCCAGCCTGACACGAGCCTTGGGCATAATAACAAGAGTTGTCCTTTCACAGCTTTGCAATGCTCTTCAGCCCTGCAGTTGGGTCTTTATTTGACTCTAGATATAACCTCACATTTTTTTTTCAGCATTAAGAAGCCTGAACTAATATCAGATAACACAAATTAGATTGTGCAGTTGCTTTAGTTGTTTGTGGGAACTCACAAGGTTATGTTTTGGTTCCTTTATTTTCCTTTCAGTTGTCTTCTGTCACAGCAGCAACAGGCTGACTGGTATTAATCTTTCATTTCTGACATATTATTATTTTTTTGGCATCTGGTTACCAGCCTGTTTCTGTCTGATAAGTACCTGGGGCTATGACTTTGTGCGGATCTATGCACATACTTCATTAGAAGCTCTCTGCTGATTTTGTTTGGATTGCTTCTGTGATTTAATCTCTGTAGGGATCCGAGTTTGCAATTGAAAAATTTGATAACTCTGTGGCAATGATTGTTGTAAGTACTGTGTGACTGGCTGCTAATACAGAGAAGAATGTAAGCACTGACTGTATTTGCCATTACAAAAAGTGCTCACAGTCTTACTTGCTAGTGCTCAGCTTCATGTGTATCCCTTTCTACAAATGCAGCCAGTTTTGATTACATACCGACCTGTTTGATATAAAAAAAAAGACCAAAACCCAAACCCAATAACAACAAACCCCAAAACACTGAAACTTCAGACATTTTCCTGAAGCTTACCATTACAAAACACAGATTTACCCTAGCCAGCTGCCTTGCACATTGAAATAGTCTCTGCTCCTGGTGCTGTCTGTTCTTATGGGCTCTCTATACAGGCTTGGCTGCAGCAAACCCAAGAAAAATTTGGGAAAAATCCCCAACAAAACAAACCATAAAATCCCCAGGAAACTTTGGGTGTGGTTTTCTTTTTGAAGGATTTTCTTGTAAACTCCTGTAACTATTTTCGGGTTTTAGCAGCATTTGAACATTCCTGTTTTGTGGGACTATTTCTACTGAGTTTTGAAATAATTAATTTACACTGATTGTACTGGAAGACAACAGTAATTTACAACTCTCTGGATTAGTATGGGATGAATGGAATATAGTTACTTAGTGCAAAATATTTTTAGGATTCTTGTGGTTATTTGGATCTTTCCTTTTTTTTCTTTTTTTCCTCTGTAAAGCTAATTTGAAAGGGCTCAAAAGAGATTATCTTAGCGTAATATGAAAATATTTCTTCCCTAACATACTTCCCTCAGTTATCTAGAAGTACTTAATATGAACAATATGTATCAATTTCAGTTTGTCATAGGAGTTCAGATTTGGTTATGCATAGCAGCAATCACTGCTGAAATACAGTAGTTAAACTGATGGCTAATTTAAAAGAAAAGGAGGAAGGGAGTTTGTAATGGAGAGGAAGAAAAGGATATGCCATATGTGAAATATTTTTTATCATAAACAGGTCAGAACATATGTGCTGTTTCGTGTTGCAATAATAGCTCACCACTGAGCTCCAGATTATTATTGGGAAATCCCCATATGTCTGAGTCTTTAGAAAAACAGTTGCAGGAGTTTTAGGAGAGGGTTTTGTGTAATGGTTTAGTATTTCACTGCCTTGCAATGAAGAGGCAGGGTCAATGCAGTAGAAAGAAGCATTATAAAAACCAGCCTTATCTCTTACTGTTTATGGTCTCCATTCCCAAGATGGAGGTAAAAACTCAATTAGCAGCATTAGTCACAGATTTGTTGCATTTAAGATTTGAGTTCCCCAGAAAAACACTCTGCAGTCAAGTTCTGCTGCTATTCTTAGTAGTTTTTCAACCTTGCCCAAAAGGATGGAAGAAGAGACTACTGCTGATGAGTCATATTGATGACAAACAGAATGGATAATATCAAGTAGGTGTTTGGCTCCTACATTAACTGTCCTTACCAGTTAGTATTTGTACTGAAATAATGTATCAGAAAGACAGAATTGAACCAAGCACAGACGTTAAGAAGTAGGATTGTAAAAGCCAGTGCGGTGATGGTTTGCATTTTGCATTTGTGCTTTGGGTGTGTTTCTTGGTGTAAAACTGATGTTTAAGCTGCATTTGGTAACCCTAGGAAAAAATGGTATTTGTGGGGCAGGGTTATATTTCATAGTTAGCTTACTTCCATAAAGAAAGTATTGTCAATATTAGGTCAGTAAATAAGAATGGACATACTGACCTCATGGGTGGTCCATCTAGCCCAGTATCCTGTCCCTGACTGTTGCCTGCAGGTCATGCCTAAAGAAAAAAGGTGTGGAGAAAAGGATCGATACTCCTGTGCCTTCCTAGTCCTGCTGGCCTTAGTGTAAATTAGTGGATCAATTCAGTGTGGATGTATTTTCTTGTTTTTCAAACTGTTTTTCTTTCTGGCATCTGGAGCTTCCTGAGGCAGTGGGTTTCTTAATGTAATTATGTGTTATATGAAACCTACCACTTTCGATCATATGATAAATTCATGTGATGCCTCATGGTAATTTTGGTCTTCTACCACTTATACATGACATTGTAGTGAAAACTGACCTTTATACATATCTGCATTTTGACACAATATTGTTTTAGGCATAGTCTTGCCCTAGGTACCACTGGCTCATTTTTACAGGTAATCTTGCCTATGAATGGTCCAATTGATGTTGCTTAGACAGGATTCATATCTCGTCCTTTAGCTGTCTATAATGTACATAGAATCATAGAATAGTTAGGGCTGGAAAGGACCTTAAGATCATCTAGTTCCAATCCCCCTGCCATGAGCAGGGACACTACACACTAAACTATGTCACTCAAGGCTCTGTCCAGCAGTCTATTAAAAAAAAACAAGCACAGAAATTGTAGAACATGATTAATCTGATCCATATTAAATATTTACCTTTGAGTAGGATGAACTACACCTCAGAAATGCTGATTTCTCTACATCCCATATAAAGAGAGCACAACTCAGACGTAGATTTTTATTCTGGACACTTTTACATTTGATCAGACGACTATCTGCCTTAGAGAGGTCATTCACTAGGGAAGAAGGAATATACATAATCTTGGGAAACAGCTGTGCTTTAGGAAATCATTCATGAGGTAACAGTCTGGTAAAGTGTATTTTACTTGCTGTCCTTTCTTGGACACCCTTTTGGCAGCTGGTAGCTAGGCCTTTTGGTCACAGGGTAAGGCACTTCTGCAGTAGAGAAAGAAATGGCAAGAAATTTAATCTAATTAATTATTCTTAAAACAATTATTTTTTTTTCTTAATGACTGATATGATGGTGCATTTTTTTTGTTGTTTGTTTTTTTTTTTGTTTTTGTTTTTGTTTTTTTTTTTTTGTAAAATTGCCTGTAATCTCAGAAGAGCCCATTCCTGGGATGATGTAAGTAAGTAAGTGTTTCGTTTGGATTGTAAAGAGGGTTCCCAGCTCAGTGTCTCTTAAAAGGTTGCCCAGAACATTTTGATCAATGCTATCTTGTTTATGTTCGACAACTAGCAAAAGGGAGGAAAAGAGAACATGAAAAAAGCAAGGCAAGGTGTAGAAAAACACTTTGCTCCTTTAATTAAAGCAAGGTATCAGGTAAATGTTATCCTCACAAGCATATGGTATGCAGTGGGCTGGAGAATAAGAGATGATCCTAGGGCCAGGGGAAGAGAAGAATTGGTCCCTGTACCCAGGAGATAGTGAGCCTCAGCTTGCAGGTGCCTTGGTGGTGTGCCTTTAACTAAGAGCTTGCCATTTCAAGCCCATTCCAAAAATTTGATCTTCCCGATGGCTGAAGAATCTGTCACTACCATACCATATGTTGGCACAAACATACTGCCTTGTGATTGATGTTGCCCTTTTGATGTCAAGTCTTTCCTGATCCGGATGCCAAATCCATAGTGTTTGATTCCACTAGGCAATTGGAAACGATATTTTGATTTTAACTATTTTCCAGTGAAAAGGTAGGAGAGAAAAGTTAATCCAAGGACATAAACCATCCTAAGTTAAGCCAATAAGTAAGCATTCAAGAGCCTCTAGCATTTGATTTACCCTGGTTTTGCAGTTTCTGTAACTAACAGCAAATGACATTTAGTTTCTAGTAGTGCTTTCCAACATTCTTGTGCTATGCTTTCTTTAAAACAAACAAAAAAGACATTCATGCCTATTTCTTGGTTGTTCTGGCATTTCAGCATTCCTTCCCACAGAAATTTCAGGTGCCAACATGAGATTTTTGTACTGAAATTGTAAAGAAACTAAAGAAAAGTACCATTTTAGGTTTATTTAAGACCTATGCTATGAATTTTGGAAGTCAAGCTCTAGGTGTTAGAGACCTACAGGAGATTTTAATATTCTACTTGTTAGTCTTCTGAAATAATCAAAGACCTTGTTTTAATTACCCAATCTTTTTTAAATTAGAAATTTAGAAATTGCTATTTTAGTCAACATGGCTAGTCAACAGGTTATGATTCATCGTATCTCCTGAGTATAGACAGCTGCATTTACATCTCAACAGGTTGTCTAGTCTTCTGTTGTAGTCAGTGAATGGAAACAGGGACTTCCTGGGCATTATTGTCTGCCGTAGTTTAAATGCCAATCTTACAGTGAAATGAATAATTTTCCAAGAAGTGCCTGTTCTCTCTCCTTTGACCATAATGGAGCCTTGAACAAGCTCAAATGTATATGTGATAAGTACTTAAATTTCCTTAACTATCTGTACAGGAAACTGCAGTTTAAGTCTGCAGAAACTGGCTTTTCAGATTATTGCAATACTATTTTGTTGCCTTTCAAATTATTGCATTCATTGTTCAGAGTTATCTTTGGTTTGGAACAGAGGTATCAGCTACACATCAAATTTTAGATGGGAAGTTCAAGATATACATGGTTGAAAATACAGAAAAAATGTAGACTGAAATCTGGGCAAAGTCCCAAGAAATAGCCAGTGACATTCCTACTCCTATTTTAAGAGCCACTCTTTCTGATTAGTAGCACAAGGCATTTCAGGCTGAAAGAAGACTTTCAGCATGTTAAGTATGACAGTGGCATTTTTTATCTTACAGATTTTTGTCCTTCATGAAGTCATTCACACAACCTGGTTAACTATTCTGCTACATCCTGAATATTCTTTCTGGTACATTTGGCAAGCTAACAAGGATCTGCTCATATTTCTCATTTGAAAAATAAAGGATAAAATGATTAGGAAAACATACAATTTGTACTGTTAATTATGCAAATTTAAGTACTGCAGTTTCCAAACTGTAATAACCATAACCCTTTCCTGTTACAGAACATTGCCATTTAGACACCACCACAGCAGTGGGATTGACCTGCACAGTTTGTATATTCCTTTATAGTCTTATCAAAGAGAATAGCCTAGGAAGGTTACTCTCATTGCTGTATTTGTAAATTCAGGATGATCTCTATGATTTAGTAGTAAAGAAAAGAAAAAAAAAAGTGTGAAGGGACATGACATGGCCTGAGAGAAGGTAATCATAAATTCATAAAAGAAATGGCTGAGTGATAAAAGGAGCTATCTGTTTTCTCCCTGGAAGGTCTATTTTGTTTTGGGAAAGTAAAATTAAGAAATATGGAGAAAAGGTCATTATACTAATGGGAAGAATTACTATACTTAATAAATGCTTTTCTCACAGTAGTAATTTGTCAAAAGATGATTCAAAGTACTTAATTAGTATATATTCATAGATTGCACCAGTCAGTCCATGTTTCTTCAAGGAATCAATGAAAGCTCATCTGGGCTGCAGAGAACTTTTCTACTCCTTCATGAAAGTGAGGGACAGAAATATGTCAAAATGTCCCACTCTCATTGCCTGAATTTTGCTTCACTTCATAGTGTATATACACTGTTGAGTATGAACTGAAGAAGTAAAATTATGCAGGAACTCTGCAAGAATTTACTGGAATCAAAGCAACAGAGGAGCCAGTTGATTGTTCTTGTTTAGTTTTCCATTTCTGTTAGAAAATCATAATACAGACAATTTAGTTTGAGAAAAAAAGTGCCTTACAATCTGAAATCTTTACAGAAATGGTAGCTTTTCTCATTTAAACGAGAATAATTTCACAAAGGACACTGTCTAGTAAAAAAGAAGTAAGGACATTCTTTTGTAGAAAGGGGGAGGAACTAGGTTATATTTTACCTGATAGAACTTATTAATGCACATGGCCACGCTGTGCTGCATCACTGAGAGTGATGTACTCTGTGTATCTCCCCAACAAGAAAATACCAGATAAGTTAGACACAAGGATAAGCTGAAGTGTGAATTGCCTAAGGCCACACAGTGACAGAGAAAGGAATGAAATCTGTAGGATGGCAACTGGCCATATAGTCCTTGGTGGCTGTCTTTGAGAATTATTTCTTTAGAAAGACATGCAAACTCATGAACTTGGCCATTGTTTTCTGCGAGGAGGTTTGCTGGCATGCAAAATTTCCTGGCAGTGCTTTCAGAGACAGATAAGATGAAAATGGCACCAAGAGTTATTGAATAGCCTAGGCTGGCTGAACAGCCTCTGTGCTTTTTGGTACCATAGCATTTCATCTGCACAGTGCATAGAGAATAGCTGGGTTGGGGTAGAGACAGTATTTATCTCAAGTTTTCTAACTGACAAGAAGTAGAGAGCATCTCCAGGGCCCATTGTACACCAATGGGCAGAAGCATTTGGTACTGTCATATCAGTACATCATGTGTTTATTGACTGGGTTTGCTGTTGGAGTCAGATTGCTTTTCTCCCTCACCTCCAAAACCCTGTTCTGAAGATCCTATAGACCTTTCACATCACGAACAGAATTTAAATGTCCCACTCAAAATTCTGGAAAACCTCATTTTTAGTTCCCTTCAAGTCATGGGCATCTATCAACATAACGGCATTCAAGGCTTTTTCATATTAAAATTTCCCAAGCACATCAATTTCAGCTTCAATGAGTTTGCTTTACAGGATACTCTCAGTATTCTGATGCCTGTCTGAAACCACAGCCCCATCACGAATGCAGAAAGCAGGAGTTATTTTGACAAGTCCTCTGATCTTACGGGTTTGATCTAAGCCTGCCTCACAGAACAGAGGTGCTTGAGGTAGCTGTTTCTGTTTTTCTGTTTTCCTTTCCAAAGGGAATGGCAAAGTCATTGGCCCCTTTTAGAAGGTATCCTGCAGGGATCAGGCTGGGGGTGGGGGGCCTTCAGCATCCTGGACACCCAGTAATTGAAAAATTTCTTTAAACCAACCTTAAGGTGCTTCCCAAACTCTAAATTTCACCCAATATTAAGAATGTGTCCTGACCGTTAGCGGACAAAAAGCAATCATAAATGTTGACTATTTTCTGAGTATAAAGCAGCTGTAATAGACAAAGGAATGAGCATTACCTCTTGCAAAAACTACCTCTTTCCTGGTGGCTGGGAAATACTTAAATGGGTTTAAGTTTCTTCTGGCACAATTTATTCAGAAAGTTTTTTTAAAAGGAAACACAACTGCCTTTATTAGACGCTAGCCTTAATGTTTAGTAATATAACAATCTCTATATTGCCAAGTGTAATTGCCATTGCTCATCCCTGCTGTAACAGAAAGAATAATTTAGCACTGCAAATACTTGTTGAATCACACAAGTTATAAATAGCTTACGAAGCATATTAATTGGATTTAGCAAGGTATTTAGAAATGGGGTATATGCTAAAGGAAAACATTGTAAGAAATAAATAGTAGTTCTTACTATAGATTCATGTATATTTGAGATAGGAAATACCTTTCTGCGCCCTACGTACTTTCCTTTCTTAGTAAAAACCTGATCTCTGCAGCTTGGCAAAGAATTTGCATTCCTATCCTGGGGGATTATTTCACAGAGTGATAGATGGGAAATATTTTGCTGCTCTATTTGGTTCTGTGGTGTGGACCATTGAAGTCACAGGGAGGCACAAGGGGTGATGTCAGTTCACACCAGGTGAAGAAGCAACCCACTGTCCCTTCATCTTCCCTCAGATGAGTTTTACCTCTGTCATGAATTCCTCCTCAGATTTTTGTGCGTTCCTGAAGCCATAGAAATTAGTCTGTCTAACTGCACAATTTCAGCTCTTCATAAACTTTGCCCCATCTTTAATTTAATGCTTTCTCCTAGGAAAAGTGGTGTCAGATTTTATTTATATATTTATTTATTTTGGCTTACTACTGAGGATTTATCTAGACAGTTAAAGAAATAAGAAGGGGTTTGCAATATCTTATACAATCTTAAACTGCTGTGGTTAGAAAATCATTTATTACTTTCTTCCTGCGTTGATGTATAGTTTAGGATTTACCTACAAATCATGGTGACTGTGTCAAAGAGTATACTGTCATTAGCACTTTCCTTAGGGTCATGCCATTTGTCAGGTTTGAGGCTATTTGGTTTATTGTAAAGTTTTGTTTCATTACAGTACTTCCTGCATAGATCAAGTATGTTTTCTGGAAATGCTTTTAGAGAATTAAGGTTCAAGAAGGTGCAGTAATACTTACACATATTTACATATATATAAACATGAAATTGATTCTGTTTGGAGATAACGGATAGATAGATCCCTGAGGCTATTGCCTTTATACTATTGATATTCTGTATCACTAGGAATGGACTTCACTTCCATAACAGGCAGAGAAATATAATTAATTGCTTTTGCACTATTTCATACCATAAGCTCAAAAGCTCTCAGTGTATTTTATTATAGTTGCAACTGACTGATGGAGTTTAACCTTATGCTAGTTACTGTAAATGTAAAATCTGGTCTCAGATGGTACTTAGTACAAAGACCACTGATGTAATTTATTCATACAAACTTAGTAAGTTTTTTTTTAGTTAAGCAGTCATTTTAGAAAGTAACAAATTAATACATTACTTCTGACCATCTGTAATATTTATGGTGCACTTCCAGTCACTACAAGACATGCAAGCTGACTGCATTTAAACTCTTTAAAGCATCAATTTCTTAAAGCATTAATATTGTTAACATCTTGATCAGTGATTCTTCAGATCTTTGAGCACCTGTCATGTGCCTTACTTAAGGATATGGATACTCATATCAAAAATAATAATAAAAAAGGTTGTTGTTCTGGAGGCTCATGTAAAGAGTAAGTTATAATGCATATTTTATGTTCAATTTAGAATGTCTCACAGTAATAATGTTTAGCCTTGTTAACAGTGTAGTCTGTCTCATGATTTGGGAGGATTTTGCTAAGGATTTGACTAGGTTTCCATTAGAAGATTCCACTACAACAATTTCACAGTTAAAGGAAAATTCGTATGTAAGTAGAGAGAAATCAGATGACAGAACACAAGCCAAGTCCACCCTGTGCTTTGTTTTCTCATTAGAGAAAGCAAAGCCAACAGATTTTCTTTTGACTTCCTATAAACATTTTAATCAAAGCAGTTTGGATAAAATTTGAGGACATGCTCTTTCTTCACTGAAATCAATAGTGAAAATCTCAGAGGCACCTCTGGGCCCAACATTTTCATCACACCTCTTCCCACCTCAGAACTCATTCACTGATCTGGGCAGATACCTTTCTACATAAGCACCCTTCCATCTAAGAAACACATGGACATGCTGGTTAGCGGCTGTGATGTAAACTACCACTACTGTAGGCAATGTTCACTGGAGCTTGTTTAAGTAGGGGTAAGATACCAAGGACCACTTCTAAGTTGTTAGAGATTTAGGCACTAGTCTTTCCTGAAGGTGATACTTGGGCACAGAAAACCTACTGTCATCCATATGAATTTTTTTAAGCAGTATTTTTATTTTATGAAGGCTGTCACAGCTAGAAAACACTAGTTAGGCTAGAACGATGCTACAGAAGTTTTTTATTTTCTTTTTTGACAACGAAAAATGCAACATCTCTCTTGCATATTTCTGCTGGGATTCTTTAAGTCTTACAAAATCTTCTCTGGGAGTAAGTCTGTAAAATGATTTCAAGGTCTTGTGTAGATTATCAAACATTTCCACTACACTGCCATTATTGTATTAGTAGGTGCTATATGTGCTGCTATGAAACTGAGGTATTTTGCTAAGATAAAAATGATTTGAATGTCCAGCTGCAATCGCTGTCAGTCTTTACAATACCTACAATTGAAGGAATCAGTTTGCATGTAGTGCTTGGAGGTTTATTATTTATTCATCAGCTTCTTAAGTTAGATAGCCTTGGTATCTCAGCTTGCTGTAGCAGAGCATGTTGATTAGTGTTTTCTAGAAAGATTTGACATGTTAGGTTGGTGTTGTGAGAGAGAGGTGGGTAGCATATGTAGTGCATTATCACTATACATTTTAGCTGTTGACAGTGAGAGTAGCAAGCTGACGTTTACTACATCTTGATAAGTGATACTGCTATTACTAGTGTCACTTTTATCAGCAACTGCACAAAACATTGACCTAGGACTTTGATTTGATATGATAATAAATTTGGCATGCATTAATATATATATCACATCGACTTCTTCATGACACACTCCTTGACAGGAATACAATTATTATATATTGCTTCAGTTCAATTGTTAACATTGCTCTTAACGTCTCCCTCTGTCTCCCTCCCTCCCTCCCTCTGTCCCTTAATGATGGAGATTGGTTTGGATATGAAATGCTTATAGGTAACATTTTCTTATGAGAGGCTGTCATACAATTAATTTAATTGAAGATGTTGTGAACAGAGTCTATGTCATTCAAGGCTTTTTCCTCTTTCAAAGAGTACAAACCCATTTTGGATGTTTCATTCAAAATTTAATGTCTGGAAAAACACACATTTTCTGTTGAAAATGGAATTGTGCTATTACATAACTGGCACAGACTCTGAATGGATGGTGGAAATCTGAGCTGTGAGGATTTAACTTGCACAATTCTACGTTGACTCTAGATGTCACTGGAATTCATTTGTCCATAGATTTTTATTTCATTTTCACCATGTGGGTACTATGGAAGAATGAAGCAAGGGTGGGGTTTTCTTTAGACTGGGACCTGTGGGTCGTCTGGGGTGGAACCTCAATGGCTCTTAGTCCAGCGTTGCCTTTGTAGCATTAATCTTTGGGGGCTTTGGCGTCTCTTGCAATCTCCAGGCTGTGCTGCATGCATGCTCTCTCTACAGCTTGTGGGGCCGTGTTTAAAGGAAAGAATGCAAGTGCCTCCCACCATCTGGATGGGACCCCCTTTGGGGTGGATGATGACTACAAAGCTGTACTGCATTTATTAAATGAAGTGTCATTCTACACAATTAGCTTGAGCTTTGCATGGCTGCTGACCCAGTTTGGTTCAGGTCTCCTGAGCTCAGGAGCTTAAGGGGTCATTCTGATCTATCTTCCGTAACCACCCAAAATCATGATAGGGAGCTGCCTCAGGCAGCCATCAGGAAAAGGCAGAAAAGAGCCTAAACCCTGGCCCTTGAAAGTGGTGAGTATCTGACGCTGGGCCACAGGGAAGCAGCTTGCCTTGTTCAGCATTCTCAGCTGTGACTCTTTCCAAATTTAGGCCTCTAAACTAGACACCAGTTTCTTATGAGAATGAAGCTATAAAAATGGCCATGCTGGATCAACAGAGTCCCGTTTTGTACGGTGTCTTGTCTCAGGCTTTGGCTGGTAGCTGATACCTGGAGAAAAGTGTGAGAAAGGGGCAAGCATAGGAACTGAACTCAGGACTCTTAATTTGCAGGACAATTCCAGTATCTTATCATTAGGCACAAGGCATGTGAGTCTGTTTCTCCAAATGAAATTCTTTCATGTTGTTTAACTAATTGAATACTCACTGGCCCAGAGTAGGGAAACTAAACTGTCCTTTTGATTCCCATGTCCTGATGATCAGCTAGTGCTTAGCTGCTTCTGCATTGCTCTAAATATTAATTATTAACATGGATATTTTTGTAGTGTTTCTATGTATTTTTAAATGAATCCATCTGTGCTACTTCATACTAAATTAGTTTTTGTTGGTATTTTAACATTTTTTGTTTCTATATGTTCTTATTATGGGCTTTTTTTTTTCCTTGAATGAGTCAATTTTCTTCCAATAATTTTAAGAACCTTTTAATGGCTTTTAAAATATTCTTCACTCTGAACAGAATTTCATTTTGTGTTTGAAAATCTTTTACATATGATGGCAAGAACTAACAGAAAACTAACATTTGGTGGCTTTTTTGTGCACCCCCATTTGCTGCTATGTGAGTAAACTGCATTCTTTGCATATTCCTTTAAAATATTGTTCCTTTATTTTATCTTCATTTTTATATTTCATTTTTCAATAATCAGATTGCTATTTCATAAAGAAAAAGAAAGTCTGTGCATTGAGTCAGCACTCATTATGCTCCCAGAAGGTGTGTGTTTGACAACTTAGTAGACATTGTGTGGGTGCTGCAAAAGTGTGAACTCAGTCTGAATAGAGAAGAAATATGAAGCCTCACCAGAGGGTTTATCTTGCCCATCAGTTGCTATGAGGGGTACGGTGTTTAAAAATTCTTACCCAGAATATGCTTTCTAAGTGTGTATTCGTGTGCTGGTTGTTTTAATGTGGTGACAAACAGCTAAAAAAGAGCTAAATATATGAGAAGTGATGGAGAATTCAATGCTTCTGAGTAAAAAATCCTGCCAAAGAGTTTTCCATGATGTTTCAGGCTTGTTTTATCAGATATGAGAGGTCACATGGTTGCAAGTGTTCGATTAACATTCAAACAAGCTATCTCATGTTAGTGGGGATACATTCTTGTGCTGCCCAGGGGAAAAAGTAACAGTAGGCTATTTAAACAAACATGTTTTTTTCACGTCCAACAGCCTACAGATGGTTGGTTCACTATCTGTACCTCCATTGACAGATAATAACCTTTTAAAATAAACTCACAATCATGTGCACGTGCTCCAAGAGAGATAAGCTGAATTTGGATGAGAAAAGCAACTTCTGAAGTGTGCCACTTAGATAATTATGAGGGCTGAAACAAGCTGATCATTTAGAATTTGATCTTTTGATGTGATGCAGCATAATTCTTGTGGGACTGTACCTTTAATTAATCTTCATAGAATGAAGTATATTTTAAAGTAGGCAGGTGCAAATGTATCACAGCATGGATTTTTTGTTGTTGTTTTTATATCATCTCAAAAACTTCATAAAAAATGGCTCAAAATCTACATTTTTCCCAGGTAACCATTAAAAACTATAGAATGTTGTGTGAGTAAAGCCTGATTTAATAGAACAACTATATAGCCTGCTGACATAGCTATCTACAAAAGCAAATCCCAAATTCTTGTCACTTCACTGTCACCCACTCAGCATTCTCCTGTCTTTCATTTTAAAACACACACACACACACGCACACAGAGAC
>NW_009917930.1:16271-33811 GCF_000696875.1 Nestor notabilis | reverse complement strand
CACTCTTTCTACAGAAAGCATGCCAAAAGCATCTTAATCCTGAATACTCTAATGAGTGGTTGAGATTCTAGTAAACCAGAGGGACAGTGTAATGAATAAGAAATAATTTGTGCCTTATGTAGCAGACAATGAGCTCTGAAGCAGACCTGATTTTGTTTTTTTGGCAGAAATCCTCTGTGTAAGCCTTTTTTGCTATTGTATTCTGCCAAAACCAGCTGTGGGCCGGTGCAGCCTTAAATTTTGTGTTTATTTTTTGATAGTAAGAAGCCAAACAAAAATGCCTGCCAATAACTTCAAATCTATCTGTGAACTCAAATTCATTCCTCAAATGCACTGTGTTGGAAGAGTAATAAAGGTTGATGACAACCCCTCAATCCAGACCCTTTATCTGCAGCCTTCTGGCTTCTTTGTGAGCTTCAGGTGCTGCAGTGGATCTTGGCTGCTCGATGGCCGAAGGCAGGTGCCAGAGAGTGATGCAGAACAAAAGGTGTCCCCTCAAAGTTGCCTAAAACTCCTTGCTCGCCCCTCAAATCCTTCTCCCAAGGCCTTATCTTCAGGACTTTTGTGCTGATTGCTCCCCTGACCATAGGTCCTATCACTATTATAATGTTCAATGACCAGGTTTGACATTCCTGGCTAGGAAAAAACTTCATCTGAAGGAAAGTTTCAACCTTTAGCAATTTGTTTCTTGATGCTAATGGAGGAAGATATCTTTCAAAGCTTATGCTGAAAAACACATCTGAGAAAGAGACATCTGAAAATAGCCTGGTAGCTGGGGCATTCATCAGTGATGTAGGAAATTTGGGGTAAGTTTCCATCTTGTCCTTCAAAGAGAGGCATATTCAAAAGCAGTTCTGTCTCTCCATCCTGGTGTTTCTACTAGTCACTCCATCCTGGATTCAAGCAACCTTCCAGATGAAAAGTGACTAAAAGCAAATATATTCTGTTAAGAGATTTTTTTCAAGCAAATTGACGTTTTTATGTGGAAGAAAATACTTAAAAATTCCTTGTCCATTTCAGAACTGCAAAAGAGATGAGATTTCCTATGTATACTGGCAATAGAGTCAGCTGAGGCAATACTACATGCAACAAACACAACGTCTGACTTCTGCTGAAATTAAAGGCAACCTTTTAATTAAATTAATTTTTACCAGCTACTAGTATGTATAAAAGAACCTACAAGGATCTTTTCTGGGAAGCAGAGTTAAAAATAAGTACTTGGTACAAGAGGGCTTTTGTGTCACTTCCAAAAATAACTTGTTTCATTTCCTTAACTTTCAAACTCTTTTCTATGTGCCAATTTCTGGCTAGTTACCAAACAAGACCTAATAGGCAGGGCAGATGCAAAATCAGAGACTGGAACTGTAAGACATGAACTGCACGAGGTAACTACTATTTTTGGTAAAATGTATGTGCTTTATTACACTTTCTTTAAAAGTCAGAGAACTGGTGTTTCAGAGAAGAGGACTGATTCTGTGGGCGCATCTGCCCTGTGCTTTTCTTGAGTGCCTGAGCTCTCCCGTTGACCTGTAGTCTCTGCTATAATCAGAATCTCAGCTGGACAGTGTTGGCCAGACTGAGCTCCTAATAACTATTTTTTCCCCCTGAAGAAACAATCATATTCAGTAGGAACATAAACATGAAACACCATGAAAAAGACAGAATTTGACATAAATAATACAGAAATGCCCTTTTCTTAAAAATAATTTAAGATGATTTTAAAATAACCTGAAGATTTAGTACGGAACATGCATAAATACAATTAAATTGGATTTACCAATACATAGGTGTTAAGATGTTCTTGATACATGACTTAGAGTTTTAGGGGTTTTTAATTATTATTTTTTTTTTTTTAAGTTTAAGAATAGATAGGGTTTTGTATTATGTAAACCTGCGAAGCTTTCAGAAGACATTATGAAGCTTTCAGATTGCATGATGCCTTGTGCATACAGATGTGAGAGCTTTATTAAAAATGCTTGTGAATTCTTAATATTATTCACAGGACTTGATAATCTCTGGGATAAAGTATTCTAAGAAGAGTTATTTGCTGAAATGTAAGAAGGAGTTTTACTAAGTCCATTTCTGCTTGTTATCTATAAATCTTCTAACTTGTCAAAACATTGGGTGAAAAAGTATTATATGAGTTATAGAGTCTTTCCTGTTGAATTTAAATGAAAGATTTGCATTTGATGTCTGGTCCAATGATCCCTGCTCTTGGAAATTAAAACTTTGACTAATATCTCAAAACAACAAAACAATAACTGAAACACTTAAAGTTTTTTAAATTTTATATTAACCTTGTAATTTATATAATTTGGATTGCAATATTAATTTCCATCTGAAACATGTTTTTCAGGAGATGGATGAAAAATACCAATCTCTGTTGGTAGCAAATTGTACATATATAATATTATTTTCTGGAGTTTTGAAGTTGGCTCTAACTCAGAGTTGAGTCTCTTTCTGAAATAATGTACATTGTTATAATTGGAACGATGATGGTAAATGGTACTGCTCTATTACTAGTAATGACAAAAATAATGTTTAATTGACATCCAAGATATATTTTTTTCCTCAGAGCTAAGACCAAGTTCAAAAATCACATCCATTTTAGTTTAGTTCTCAGGTAAATTTTGAATTATTTCAAGTAACCCTCAGCAAAAAATGGTCCAAAGTGATAAAAAAAATCAGCATGTCATCTGAAGTCTCACAGGACTCTCCTTAATTCAGACGTTTTATGACATTCTCTCTGAATCTGGAAGTTCTGCTCTTAGAAAGCTGCAAAGTCATCTGCTACTAAAGCAAAATGAGCAAAAATCACTTTGAAAGGCTACAGAATTTTGGAATCTAACCTTATAGTCTGAAGAAGAGAGTACACAACACTCTTACCATAACCAAAATGCTGAACCATTAGAGAGGAGGAGAGAATATATCCCAATGTGGTATATGTTAGTTATCTAGCTTAATGCAAAGTTTAAGGGTAAGCAGTTCTCCCTGGTGATGAAGTTAGTTTAAGGATCTGTATGGAATATACTGGAATTACTGCCAGGGTCAAACTTGATACTGAGTTTATTTTGGGGTATTACAAGAAATATGGGCTTTGAAATATTTTAAGGTGATCAAAATGTTTATAAAATATCTGCAAATGAAGTTCTGACAAAAAAATTGCTTCTTTAAAGTAAATGACAGTGTGCAGATCTTTGTTTGTTAAACTTAAGTCCTTTTTATAATACTGTGATCCTTTTAGTTCATAGTATCTATAAATACAGTGTTATTCACACGTTTTCAGCTGAAATTCTAAAGTATTCTTTATAACATCTACAAGGGGTTGCTTAAATTTGAAAGACTCTTCTTTAGAAGTCTGACATTAGTAGCGCACTTTGTCACGAAGCCAAAACTAAAACCACTGTGTTTTCTTACTTTTCTAGAAGTCAGATGTAAACTCTGCCATAACTCGAAGGTAGACTGAAAACTGGAAATGGAAAGAATGACAAGAGAAACCTAGATGATGAGAGATTACTAAGAACAACATAAAAACACAAAGGAAAGAATCACTAGTCTCTAGGTGTGCTAACTGACACTGAAATACAAGACCAAGAGCATAAGGCTAGAAAGAAGGAAAACCTGATTTTAAAAGGAAACAGCATCATTTATATCTCTGTTCTGTCAGGAATAAGACTCGCAGGGCAAAACCACAACTTGACTTATGTAAAAATGGCCATCTGAATGGGATAGCCCTAGATATGAAGAGCTGTTTGGCTGGAGTCATATGGGAGCTTGGATAGATACCATGTGTCACCTTCAGGTACAGAAACTGGTGAGGTGAGAGTTGTCCTAAATTAGGGCTGGCATGTGCTAACTATACACACTAATTTCACCCAAACTAGTCAGATAATGTCATGCTGATGTAGGATATTGAGCTTTGAGAGAAGTTAGTTACCCATGGACTGTCAGAATATTTTAGTATAGACAAGGTTATAGGCACTTAGTGCTGTACAGGAAGCCTGAGGCACAGTATAGGTATCAGTTTTCAGGCTGCCCAGATTTGTTGGCTAAAGAAATTATGCTTGTTCTTGGTACAAAATGTACAGTCCACTGTTCTACAGTTCTCCTATTCTTTCTCCTACACTCTAAAATATCTGAGGAATGGTACATGACTCTATTTAGCTGAACAATTATGCCAGAGTGCAAAACTCAAAATGTTTTTTTTTTTGCATAAGACAAAGTCAAGTTTGTACAATGACAATTCTTCACACAAACACTTTTCTCAGAAAAAACAAATTTACTTAATTGGAACAAGTGTAGTTGTTTCTCCAAATAGATGAAATTGTAGGAAGATGACCCTGGTGCTGTTAAACATGCAGTATTCTTGACATCTGGGAAAGCTCAAATTGAAAGTTTAAAGACAGCTGGTTTTTAATGATTAGCATGGAGAAGAAAACAATATCCTTTGTTTATCATCCTGCCCTCCTGTGAATGTGTGGAAGAAGCCAACAGCCATTCAGCTTTACCTTTTTGTTTCTTAGTAGCTGAGAGCCAGAATAATTACTCTTTGTAACCAGCATTCTTCTGGGCCCACACAGACCTACTCAAAAATAGCTCATTAAAAGGACCTCTGAAAATCCTTGCTGAGAAGGGGAAAATATGACCTCTTCTTCAGTTTTATCACATACATTTCTTCAGTGCTTTTTTATGTTCATTTTTTATTTATCTCCCACCGTGCTCTGCATGCTACAGACAGCAGCCTGGGGAAAGAGGCATCTGAATTATCAGGCCCCTGAGTTTTATTATCAGAGGACAGGTAAGAATGCTTACAAATGGGCTCATATTGATTATTTATTAAATCCCTTGTGCAGATGAATGTAAAGGGTGGTGTGCCTTCTGATGGGAAGCCTATTGCTGATCACATATGATGGAAGAATCCATTTTTTAATGATTAAAATACCAACTCTTGTGACTGGTTAAAAAGCTGAAAAATTAGTGTCTGCCATATCCAAAATACTCTGTGTATCCTTAATGTACTATCAATGAAAACTCTATTCTCTTCCTTAGGGAAGGGAGCTGAGGAATCTAGGCTAGCTGGTATTATGAGACTTTCACTGCTATCTGTTGAAATGGCAGCAGAAAAAAATGACAGCAGATAAACTAGAAGTCCTCAGTCTGGTCATATAAGAGCGGATAAAGACTAATGTTTTAATTTACTCTTCATGAAATCTATAAACAATCTCTTTTTTTGTTTTTTTTTTTACCTTTTTCAAATTGATAAAAAAATTACAAATCCAGATGCCAAATGGCTTTTTGGATCTTGAAGATCATATTTGAAAGTATGTCATGATCAACTGGTGAGATAAGCATGAAAGATGTGCTATTTTCTGTCATTGATATGTGGGTGCCAGGTGCAGAGCCTTTGAAAATTTAAGCTGTACATCTCAATTTGCTTCTTTATATTCTTTGGATACCTGCTCCAAAAGCACAGCTCAGCAAAAGAAATGCCCAGAGAGAAGATGTAGCAGTTTGGGAATGGAGGTATCTATTGAAAATGTCATGCTTCGGAGATTTAAAAGAAATAAACCCAAAAGTTTTTATAATAATAATAATAATAATGGAAGAGTCTGAACACAGAAGGCAATTTGACAGGAGCTGTGCTGCCAAGAGCAGATCACATCAATGTTTTCTTTCCCCCTGTTAGATCAATTATTTTTAAATGAAAAGTTACTTTCCAATTAAACCAAACTCAGCCAAAATGTTTTAACACTCAAAGCCCCTTTACATTTTACAGTTTTCAAAATTGAAAATATTTTTAAAAACTAACCTGAAAAAAAAAATATGTATAAAATAAATGTACTTTTAAGGTTGTTTAGCTGAGAACAGACAAAAGAGGGAAATGAGAGGTGTTCTTTGCTTCCAACACGTTCAGTAAAGAAAGTGTTGGAAGTGAGAATGAATTTGAGCCTGAACCTGTAGTCTTTCAGGTTTGAGGAGAATTATTTTAGAGTATGTGCTACAATACTAGGTGACCATAGTATAAAGGGTCATGGTTGTTCATTTTTTGCTGTCTGACTTGGATGATAGGGGTGTTCACACTCTGTGTTGAAGTGTTTTGGATAGAGTTATACCTGGGGAAACAGAGAGAGACTGACAGTGTTGTTGTATAGGCCAAAATACTGCTAAAATGCTATTGGTAAGAGCAGGTTTGTAGTGAAGCACTGAGAGACCTAAATCCAGCACTTCCTCATGAGAGTCCATGAGGGATTTCACA
Source organism: Nestor notabilis (assembly GCF_000696875.1). Lineage (NCBI taxonomy): Eukaryota > Metazoa > Chordata > Aves > Psittaciformes > Psittacidae > Nestor > Nestor notabilis. The sequence continues at coordinate 27,555 of NW_009917930.1, read as the reverse complement.
AACAGCTGTTAACCTGGAGCTATTTAAAGCATAACTCAGCTGCTAATGGGAGGCTGTACCAGTCTTCCTTCAGTTGTGTGTAAACAAATCAGGAAGGCAGTTCTTCAAAAATGAGCAGAAAAGTCGCACACGTGGGAAATGCTCAATCTCAGCCACTGCATCCAAATCACTGACAAGCCTGAAGGGTGTGGTGAAAGACCAGATACTTTGTGCAGCTCATGTGTACTTAAAGAAACACGGAGAGAGATGCAAAAATTTGTAGTTAAATTAATTGAAGTGTTAGCAGTCTAATAACAGTTATAATGTTGTTAATTCCCTTTTTGCTGACAGGGGGTTAAGTTGGAGGAGGCAGTCATCAAAACCAATATTTATAAGAACACTTTTTATTAGCCAAGCTATTATCATTGACAGAATGAAGCTATTCTTATTAACAGTGGATAACTATTCACACAATGCATTTAGTTACTCATGCAGGTCTCTTCTAAGCTCGTGCACTAACTCATAGCTACCCAGCTGGAGCCCTAGCTGGAGGACAACCTTTTGCACAAAACCAGAAAGTTCTACTGCCGTGCTTTTGGCTTCTAGGTGAATTGTCATAAACTTAATTTAGGGTCCTCTTGTTACTTCGTGTGTACAATCCCATATAATCCATGTAGAGCAGCTACAGCACTCTTGGATGGGGTTCAACTTGTTCACTGCTGTGATGCCAGTGCATCCTGGTGGTCTTGGGCAGATTGGGCTGACTTGGTATTCTGAATTCTTCATTTCTTGTGTATTCAGCTGGATCACTAATCTGAGTTTATGAGTTTAGGAAAGACGTTCGTGCGCTACCTCTCATACTTTCTCTGTCTTCAATCTACTGTTTCTCTTAGCACCTCCTCATTGTACTCTTCACACAAATGCACAAAAATTCACATATACAGGTGGCTTATATGATGATTACTAGTCCAGCTACAGCCATTCTCAGACTTAAAGTCCAAATAGTCCAGTTATTACAGCTCATTCTCAATAATTACACAGTTAAAACTGACCTAGACAAACTTTCTTATTTTTGCCACTTCTTTTTTTCATATGCTTTGTTATGGAAGCTGGCAGCATCTCTAGTTGTTTTCAGGGAGGTGTATGAGGTTGATGGTAAGGCTTACTTCCCCTGCACTTTTAGCCCACTTGAAGTTATTTTTCTGTGTTTGCCAACAGTTCACTTACTTGTGTTTTCTTTATTGGCCTACAAATTCTATGTTGTATACAAATTCTATCATGTTCGTTATGTTTGACGCATGCTGCGTACTGTTTTTTTCTTTGTCTATTATCCTTAATACCAGCACACAAGGCTGCATTCATGTAGTGAATAATAACTGGTTATTAATGATTTTTGCTTGTAGCCCTAGGGCTCCTATCCTATACTCGCAGTTTCCAGGCTTCTGCTATTATCTTGTGCTTGTGCTTTTGGAGGAATCTGTTAAAATACCCTTCTTTTCTTCAAAAGCCTTCAAGCTATGGTTTCTTGATAACATGACATATATTTTATTAGAACATATATATACTTTTTCTGGAGTCACTCACTAGTTATTTCACTGTACAAAAATAATGGTCCATTAGATGTCACATGCAGGGATATGTATAGACGCAGATGTGATGCTGGGTTCCACCTCTTGCAAAAATATGTTGCTTGCAGCAATATCACTGGTTTGTTATGAAACTTGACTTATGATGCACCTCTGAAAGGAGAATTGATGAGGTGCTCATCTGTGGTAGCAGCACCACCTGAGCTTGATCCTCCTGTAGTGGTGAGGGCAGAACTGGCAGTGCTCAGTGGTGGGGTGGCAAAACCTCACTGTATGTCAGCCTTATCTACATGAGGAGGGAGCTTATCTGTCTGAAATCCCTCTGTCTCTCAGCCACTCAAACAGGTTTCTAAGATGAGAAACCAAAGGGCAAATGGCTGATGCATGTTACTGTTAAACTGGAGTTCCTTGCTAGCATCATTCCACAAGACTGATCTCTCAGCTCTGACAGAAGAAAGTAGGGATTTATTTCTATTCCCAGTGCTTGATTTGAAATTTCCACCTGTTTACTGATAGATGCAGCTTTCAGGAAAAGAAAATTAGGGGAATTATGTCATCCACATTAATGACACTGTGTTCCAAGACTGCTGTGAGGATGACAGCAGCATTCTGGAACTCTCAGTGCTGAAATTGCAATAAACTTTTATAGGAAAAAGAATAAATTCAAATTAACTTTCAATTTCTCACTGAGTAGTTGAGATGGAGTTGTTCAAAGAAAGAATGGCAGACTGGGATCTATAGTGCCTTGCTGCTGTCATACTAATGTGACTAAGCAGTCTGCAGCCCTTTTGTTGGGTGGAAGTAACATGACATTGTATAAGCATACATTATATACATCATAGTGTGTGAATGTGTATACACTAGTACTGGTACTCTACATACAAACTCCTAAGTCCTACGACCTTGTAAGGATCTAAGTTTAGGTGCAGAAAAGTTTATTTATCTACAGGGGCTGGACTTGGTCTGGTCTCCCATTTCCCAGGGAGTCTTCTGACTGCTAATGTCTATGGTAAGCGGTCCACGTGCATGCAAGACAGAACCATTTTTTTATTTGCTTTAATTTTCTTTTGCAATCAACCTTCAAACTTTTTCAGTCTCCTTTTGCCAGTCCTTGACTTCCTTCTGTGCAAGGCTGACTGTACTACCAAAAATCCTGTGCAAAATCAGCAGCAATATTTTTGAATTATTTCTGTTTGATACATACAGTAAAATGAATGCAGGATAGACAGCAGGAAATGGTGATTACCTGCTGAGGAAGTAGCTGGAGGCAGTCTGAGTGTGGGTCACCCCAGTCACCCTTAGGGTCTAGTGTTTTATGGTAATTTAGACAAAATGCATTTAATTAAATCAATTAAACATAACAGGCAAGGTATTTTACACCCTTTTTGCAAAGGAGGAAATTAAAGGTTATCTTTACTTACTTTTCACCATGCCTAGCTGCGTATGTGTAGACCAATATGAAAAAGCAATTACAGCTATATAAAGTCTGCTGGGCTAAAGAGCTAATTAAAATTATTTTTAAAAGAAACACTTCAGCTGAATGAGCTTTTGCATTTTAAATAACAGATTAAAATTTATACTATTATTCCTTCGCTCTTTCTAGTGCTTTAGACATTAAGTTCCAAAAGACACTGTCTGTGTGCATTTTAGTGTGTACTGCTGTACTGAAGGAAGGAAAAATGATTTGCTGAAGGTGATACAATGGGCACATTACAGGGCTTGGGGAAGTTCCTGGACCTCAGCTGCCAGTGGGAATTTTGGCACAAACTTCATCTGGGCTGTAACTTCATCCTGGACTTTTGGATTGGATTTAGCTTTTTCCCCTGAAGTTTCACGGATATAAAGTTGGTGTTCAGATGATCATCTGCTGCTGCTTGTAGAAGGTTTTAGATAAGCCAGAGCTCATATTACACAATAATCAGCTAATCTGTGTTAGGTTACTATGACAGCTATAAATCAGGATATGAAGATTCTCGCATCTCATTAACTGATAATTTCATCTGTAGGAGGCTAGCCCCTTTCTCTTTCTCAAGGAGGAGATAATGTCTCTGTGTGCTTTAACTTTAGTCCGAGCACAGAAAAGGAGTTTAAGTAGAGGTTACACAACCCAGATTGTGTTTTCGGATGGCCCCTCTCTCTGGCTGGGTGAGTGGCGTTAGCTGTGCTTGCTTTGTGAGCTGTTAGCACTCTCTCTGTGTTAGAGTTATATTTAGCACACAGGAATTGTGGGCATGTGAATTTGTGCTCTGACCAAAACAGCGCTTCAGTCAACACGTTTCTATATCAAGATGCATACACTTATTATTTTGCTATTATCTATGCATATATTTCCTTTTTCTGTCTTTAAACAAATAAATAAACAGCTTCAAAAGGAAGTACTTGATATTTCAAGAGTGAGGTTTTCTCAGGCTGTCTTTTTATTAGTGAAATGGCTTACATCATTAGCAAATCAGTGGAAGAAGTGGTAACGTGAACCAGCATATTCAATTTCACTTAAGCAATCTGTATTCCGCAAGGAAAGACTGGGAAGCAATCACTGACAATGGAACCTCAATTTAAATTACACAACCGGCAATATGCTGAATGTATATAGAACATGCAGAGATTAAATGGAAGTGTTCATTTGTCTTCGTAAGGTAACTAAGACAATAAAAATGTGCTCTACAAGTAAAGGCTGTAGAAGCCGTGGTAATGAAAACACTCATTAATATAATTTAAGTTACTATCCCTGAGGCAGTTGTAAACAGATGGTATTAATTATGCAACAAACCTGTTTGTAAATTGGTGGTACAGGAAGTAATGGAAATCATCTAGAATAAGTTTCATTTTTGAAGCTATTCAGCAATGTGTATGCAGCAGCTTATAGACCCCAATGGATATTCAAAGGTTATTTACATTAAACTCTATAATTTATATTCTTCAAAGAACTAAATAACATGAAAGGATACAATTAAAAACAATTATTTCATTGTTTATAATGTTGATTGTATAATATAAATCAGAATTTATCAGTACTAACTTGAGTAGACATCGCATATGGTATTTTTCTGCCACTGTAACTCTATTGATTCAAGTAAATTACAGCAGCAGGGAATGTATGGCATTGAATTCCTTTTACTGTTTCTACTGGTTATGGGGAAAATATGATAACATGCATATGTTTGAATTTGAAGGTTATATATCATATCATATCACAGAATCACAGAATGGTTTGGGTTGGAAGGGACCTTAAAGATCTAATTCCAACTTCCCTGCCACAGGTAGGGACACCTTCCACTATACCAGGTCGCTCCAAGCCCTGTCCAGCCTGACCTTGAACACTGCCAGGGATGGGGCAGAAAGAGCTTCTTTGGGCAACCTCACCACCCTCATAGGAAAGAACTTCTTAATATCTAACCTAAATCTACCCTCTGTCAACTTAAAGCCATTCCCTCTTGTCCTGTTCCTACATGACCTTGTAAAATGTCCCTCTCCAGCTTTCCTGTAGGCCCCTTTAAGCATTGGAAGGGTGCTCTAATGTCTCCCTTGAGCCTTCTCTTCTGCAGGCTGAACAAACCCATCTTTCTCAGCCTGTCTCCAAAGAACAGGTGCTCCACCCCTCTGAGCATCTTTGTGGCCTCACTCCAACAGATCCACACACTTCTCGTGCTGGGGGCCCCAGAGCTGAATGTAGGACTACAGGTGGGGTCTCTCTCCATTTCCCCTTGTCCTGTCACTACATGCCCTTGTAAAAAGTCACTGTCCAGGTTTCTTGTAGGCCCCCTTTAGGTACTGGAAGGCTGCTGTCTACCCTCTGTAGGCTTCCTTCTTGTGTTGGAGTTTGTCCAAGAGCTTGTTGTTCATCCATCCAGGCCTTCTGGCTTTTTGACTGCCTTACTCTGTTGGGAAGCATCGCTCCTGAGCTTGCAGGAGGTGATCTTTAAATATTAACCAGCTTTACTCAGCCCTTCTTCTCTCCAGGGCTTTATCCCATGTTATTCTACCAAGCAGACCCCTGAAGAGGCCAAAATCCACTCTCTTGAAGTCCAGGCTAACAGGCTTGCTACGCACCCTCCTCAGACCCTAAGGATTTCAAACTCCACATTTTCATGGTCGCTGCAGCCACGGCTGTCCTCAAGCTTCTCATTCATTACCAGCCCTACCTCTGTATGTCAGAATGGCTATTAGTAGATGTAATTAAATGCTGAAAATCCAACCTATTACTTTCTTTCAGTTCTTCAAGGATAGAAACATCAGGCAGATGTATGTAGTAAATAACATGAGTATATTAAAAAAAGTGCAAAAATCCTTTCTCTACTTTTATAAAAGAAAAAGTATGTAATGGTTCTTTCTACTTCACATTTTCTAATTAATATTTAATTTTTAAAATGTCAAAGTATTTTTACCTACTTTTTGAGCGTTCGCTTTTTCTGAACCAGTGTTGTGATACTTGTTTGTTGCCTAGGTTTCTGTGATGCAGCCTAGATTGCATGACCAGTTTTACCTGCTAGAAGTTCCTGTTTCTCACTTGCTATGAGTGAGCCTAAGAGGAAGGCATTCTTGCACATTGCCTCATGCACTATCTTGGAACTTAAAACTTTCTGAAATGCAGTAATTCTATTTGTTGTTTTTTATTTCTAAACTCTAGGAAAAATAAAATACACTAGGGGAATATAAATAGTACCATGTTTTAATGGCACCTCCCACCTGAAAAAATATTCTAGCTTGCACATCTTTATACGTGTTTTCAAATGTTACTTTTACCTTGCAAACCATTTTTGAGATTATTTCCACAACATTTTTAGGCCAAGTATAGCAAGGTTTTCTTCATGAGTACTTTATATTTTCCACCAAAGCAATGAAACTGGAAGTGCAGGGTAAGACACAGTACAGAATTAGGTACTGGCAAGATCTCCCCATTACTATGCAATGGGTTGGAGCCTCATAAGTTGGCTTTTTGTTTGTATTTACTCATTATAAATATGCAGATAAAGTGTCGTGAGTTTATCAGTGCTACCACATTTGACTGGAATTTTCTATAAATCTGTTTGTGTGTGGGCTTGCTATTTGCACGATTCTCTCTTTTTATAAGGAATATTTTGTGCTCTGACAGAGAATACTCACTGATACAGAACAGCTGCTGTCAAGTGTCAGACAAGAGCATAAGAAGAGGGTGAGATAGAGGAGGAAAATGTTAGTAAAGATGACTGAGGTAGCCAGAGTCACTAGCTGCATTTCTTAATTAGAGACAGAAGATGAAAGCACAGCTACAGATCTGCAGGAAAGCAAAGGCCATCTCTAGCTGATTTCAGTGGAGACCCAGGTGCTGTGTAAGACTGCAATGGATAGTGTCAGCCGTACAGAAATCACTAATGCTAATATAATGGGTGTCCTGCTTGTGTGCAGGTAATCCTGCTTCTGCGGGAGCACCTCTGGGTATGGCAGGTGCTTGGGTGGAGCCTGCATCCCTGGCTGCATTGTAGGGACTGGTAGCTGCTCCCTCATGAGCATGTCCTTGAGTACTGATATTACTCTGCTGACTTATATCAGGAGCAAGCACTAAGTGTTTAGCGTGCTAGCGATTAGTATTTCAAACCTGTGATGTTTCTTTATGAAAAACAATGATCTGACTCAGGTACCTTGCCTGCTGAGAGAAGGACAGAGGTATGTTATTTCTCCCTCACATAAAATAACATCCTGAGATCCTGGTGTGGTGAAGCATTTAGCAGTCACTCTTTTGCTATTGATTCAGGCCATGCATCATGTACTTCAGTGCTTGGCCACTTGTGTGAAATGGAACGTGAGCAAAGTAAGAGACCACCTTGCCCCTGCACCTTTGCAATGCGCATCTCTGACTGGGTAGCAAGCCTGCAGTGTAACGTAACCTGCTCATATGAGTTTGTGAATATAAAGGCACAATTTTGGAACTAAGATGTCTGCCATTTATTCAGATTTTTCACTTTCAAACATGAAAAAACCTTATTCTTTCAGAATTAGAGGTGGACACTTGGAAATTTGTTCTGGGTGTGTCTGAGAGAGCAGAGTTCTCCTGAATCATAGAGAAAAGAGCAGTTGGTAGTGTTTGTAGAAATAACCTGCCCAAGGTTTTGCCCAAGCCCTCCAGGAGACAGCTGTCAGTGGAATTAACAAATATTTGATTAGTTATATATATATATTTTTTAAACTGGAAATCTGTTTCTATAATTTTAATATTCCAGCCACAAGATGATATATAAGGAGAATAACGAGAATGTATTCTATAATTCCACTCTGTTCCATAATTACTATTTACTTATGGATGCAAATAACAAAGAAGCATAATGAGAGCCACAGTTCTCCAATTTGTTTCACTTTAAACAAGCAAGCAAAAAACCAGAGCCCATGCAATAGTCCTGTTTTTCTGTATGATTCATTCCAATTCAATGCTCTGCATATTAGTGTTCATTGAAAACACAATTAACTGCCATAAGCTTTAAATCAGATGATAAAAAAAACCCCCAAAAAACCAAAAATGTGAAAATCTATGCATTCTACAGTTTTGAAACAGAAAGAAGGATTTTTTACATCAACAAGTAGTGAGAAAGTCAGCATGTCAGGTTCAGTGGTCTGGGATGTAGTTCCCTCTATTTACCTTGCCAAGGCCTTTGCAGTTCCTTTCCCTGATATCTGACAAAGCAACTGAGAGGTTTACCATGGTGTGGACTTCTTTTTCCTGTTCAGTATCTCCTGTGAAGGAATTGGAATAGATGGGAGAGCACTGTGATAAAATTGAACATTTAGGTGAAACTGCCTTTTCTTAGTCTCTTTTTTCAGTGCATTCAGGCTCTATGTACACAGTCCTAGCAAGAATGCTAAGTGGGGAAGGAGAAACGGCCAGACAGACACACAATTAGTTGGTGCATGTGGCTGGATGACCTAAGGAAATCAGGGAAAGATACTTTCCTTGAATCAGAATTCATCACAGATGTTGTTCAGAATTAGCTGCATTTGCATTGGAAAATGTAAACTTGTTTTGCTTTCTTTTTGCACAGCAAAGGTTTTTCCAATTAGTTATAAGTTGTTAAGCAAATAATCTAGATGCTGTAGTATGTCCAGATACGGTAGTATAATTACATTGTTGTTCTACTGAAGTAGAATTAAACAAAGATAAAAACAGCCTTGAAATGAATTGAATATGTTTTTTTGATTCTGGTATGGAATATTGAAAGAATAACAAATTATTGAATAAATTTTCTCCTGTCTGCTGTGCCATGCAACTAAGGTATATAGGATGTTGTTTGGCATAATCGAGACAATATTCTGCCTGGTAACAAGACCTTAATATCGTAGAATCATAGAATAGTTAGGGTAGGAAGGGACCTTAAGATCATCTAGTTCCAACCCCCCTGTCATGAGCAGGGACACCACACACTAAACTATGTTGCCCAAGGCTCTGTCCAGCCTGGCCTTGAACACTGCCAGGGATGGAGCATTCACAGCTTCCTTGGGTAACCCATTCCAGTGCCTCACCACCCTCACTGTGAAGAACTTCTTCCTTATATCTAATCTAAACTTCCTCTGTTTAAGATTGAATCCATTATCCTTTGTCCTATTGCCACAGTCCCTAATGAAGAGTCCCTCCCCAGCATCCTTGTAGGCCCCCTTCAGATACTGGAAGGCTGCTATAAGGTCTCCACGCAGCCTTCTCTTCTCCAAGCTGAACAGCCCCAGCTTTCTCAGCCTGTCTTCATACGGGAGGTGCTCAAGCCCCTATCACCAACCACTTCGTTGTTTTTTCATGTGCATGGTTTCCAGGAGAATCTGCTCCAAGATTTTGCTGGGCACAGAGGTGATACTGACTGGTCTGTAGCTCCCCAGGTCTTCCACCTTCCCCTTCTTGAAAATGGGGGTTATATTACCCTTCTTCCAGTCATCTGGAACTTCACCTGACTGCCATGATTTTTCAAATATGATGGACAGTGACTTAGCAACTTCATTCACCAGCTCCTTCAGGACTCATGGATGGATTTCATCAGGTCCAATGGACTTGTGCACATTCAGGTTCTTAAGATGATCTTGAACCTGATTCTCTCCTACAGTGGGCCTAAGGTCTTCAGTCTCAGATATATATATGTGTGTATATATGTATATATATAAAAAAATATGATGTGACCCAATAAAAACCAGAATGACTGGTATAGTTAATAATATGATTGTAAGTTAAGTAGATAAATTAATTCATGTTATTTCAACTCTGACTAAAATTATCTTTATTTAGATAAAAAAGTTGAACTAATTATACATTTTTTAGGTGACTTCTCAAGAATCTGGAGCCAAACCACTGACCTTCACATTTGTACCCTCCATTGGACGACTTCCAACTCATTGTGAGGTTGTGGATGTCTCTAAGTTCCTTGTGACAATTCCAGAGGAACCAAAGGATTTGAGCAATCAAGAAATTATAAATAAGGTATTTTCGTTTGCACTAATTTTTCCACCCTTTCAAAGAATATAGATAATTTTGTCCTGAGCATCGCTGAACTTTCCCTTGAGCTGTTCCTTGGCTTGTGCTTGATTTTAATTACCAAGCCTACCAGCAATGCAAAATCATTGCTCAAGAGAAGGCTGATACCTGCTCAACAGCCTGTTTTGTGTTTGGCAGAGTTTGTATTGGAAGGAAACCCTTGCCCGTCTTGATACTCCCCTCTGTTAGTCATGCAAGGCTATATTCTTGGCAGACAAACTGGGATTCCTTCTTGATCTTCATGGGAGCAAGGGTGGTGTGCAAGGAGTTTTATCACATGGGAATTGACCAAGAATTGGTCACTGGATCCTGGTTTCATCAAATTCCCATGTTATGGCTTCCAGCAAAGGTGCCAATCCCTTTCATAGCTGCACAGTAATGCATCAAAGTGGAAGCTTGTATTTTGTTTCTGGAAGCTTGTCCCCATGATTACTTGTGACAGTGAAACCACAAGCCCAGCACTGCTGGCACTCCTTCCTTTAGGAAGCCCACAGTGTTTGTTACTACTTTCCTGCCTCACAACAATTAACAGTCTCTTATGTTATTCCATGCTGCTTGAAAGGCAACTGCAGCCCTCCGGTTAATATTAATGCTTATGGTGATTCTGCGCTTGTGGAACAGCTCCTTCTCTGGGACATTACTGGTGCTGCAGTTCTGGATGCTCTCCATGTCATGACTTTTTCACAGGAGTTCACAGCCCTCTGACCTGAGCATGCTCCAGCATTTTCAGTGCCCTTTCTGTCTAAAAAGGGATTAGATCTGGGCAGAGAATGGATGTGCTTGAAGAGAAATGCATTGCAATATTATCCTCAGGATGTTTAACTTATTAGTTACATTTCCAGCCACTCAGTGTTGGTTTTGCTGTAAGTAACACCTTGAGTAAAGCAGAATCAGTTTTTCCTCACATCTGTTTCCCTGTAATTCTCTGTAGGAGGAGAAAACTTTCCTGGCCAGTGAGCAGTACTGAGGCCTTCATAACACAGCTTATTCCGTCTTCTAAAAAGTCTAAAATCTGAAAAATATTTTAAAAACCAAGCCAACATCAGATAATGAAAACAGCACCTCCATAGTCATATCCCCCTTTAAAGTCCAATATTTTTTTCAAGAACTGAGTTCCAGGGACTCAAGGAGCTGCAAGTGAAGTTGAAATTTGTAATTACTGTATTCCTCCAGCTGGATTGAAAAATGAGCCCCATCTACAGGCTTTCTTTTGCAGTCCACAATATTACTATCCTTT
>NW_009917930.1:0-16240 GCF_000696875.1 Nestor notabilis | reverse complement strand
CTGCTGCAAGAGAAATATGATTTACCTTAGCAGTTTCAATATTGAATCATTTGGTGATGTGAGTGTCATATGCCCAGTTTGCACTACTTCCACTCTCATCCAAAGCGTGCTTGAGAAGTTATGCTATGGAAGTGGAAATTGCAGAAAATGCAAAGAACAGTTGTAGTCTGTGCTGACAAGCTTGAAGATACAGTAAAGCTCTCTGACCTCAGATTCTTTGTCTGCTTTCTTCAAAGAATGCCCTGGTGTAAAGGCCTTTGTTTCTTCATTAATATGTATAGGTTTTGTCCCAGATTTTTCTGTCAGACTCCTCTGAGGAGCATTGTCTGCACCCGTGGATCCCATGGTTGGGATGCCTTCCCATCGTGTCTGGCATAGTCTGCTCTGACAGCTCATTCAGCTTGACTGCACCCTCCTTTTCGGTTCCTGCGCCAGCCCCAGGCTTGGGCCACCGTTGTGCTCAGAGTCCCCTGTTGCTCTGTAAGATGCTGGGAAGGCAGTCCTGCAACTTCGGCTGGGGGGCTGGAAGTGGGGTGCTCCCCAGGCAGATTGTTTCTGCTTGGTGCTGATGCCCAAATTCTGTTTGCCCTCTGCACCTTCGGTAGTGCAGTGCCAGCCACCACTGCAAGGCAAAATTACTTTGCATTTTGGGGAGCACAAATAAAATTTGTGCTAAATCCTAATAGGGTTTTTTTTTCCTTATATCTTTTGCAGTCTAATGCAGTCTCTGATGAGCTGGCCTTAAAGAGTGGGGCCAGACAAGAGTGTCTGTCAGCCACCCATACAGACAGCATCAGAACAGTTTTCCAGTCCCTGGGGTGTAATTCGAGCAAAGGAGAAATGCAGGAGAATGACCTTTTTAAGGCTGAATTTATCCTCATTACGGACTCTGGTGAAGAAGATGAAGTAGCTGCTGCCTCGAGCAACGCTCATCGGCCTTCCAATGGCTATGGTCCCATCAGCCCTCAGCTGCTGGCCACATCCCATGTTCCCCCTGGAATTGGGGCAGGAAAACCTCCTGGCGATGGGCACGTTCCAGGTGCTGCACTTTCCCACAACACTGCTGATCCGCAAAAACATCAGGTAACCTGTTCTTTAAACTCTGGAGCTAACCTTTGCTTTCTAAAGTTTTCAAGACATGAACACTGAGTCAGTTTGTAAAGCAGCTTGGCCAATTTATTTTTTAATTAACATTTTTGTTGGCCATTCCTGTCATGTTTGGACTCTAAGGTATTTTCCCAACCCTTCTGACTTGCTGCCTCTCTATGGCTTTGGTGTATACATGGAATAGGTAAAGCAAACCTATTGTTCTTTCCTTTAAGAGCAGCTCATCTCACAGCAAGTTAATCAGAAGATTTTAGATTCCTAGCTAGTCTAAATGGACTGAAATAAGTGGAGCCTGTAGATTATTTGAATTAGTAGCATCAGACTTCTCAGGCCTAGTTTTTGTTCTCAGCATGTGCTGTTGCAAAAAAATAAATCCATTATTCTGATTGTTAGTTAGCACTGACTTTGCACAAGTGTAAAGAACTAATGATGATGAAAGGTCCATTTTATGTTGATCTTTTTAGGGTACATTTATTGATTTATTTAAATTTTAAATTGTCACTGGGACAACTCAAAAAAGGTCTTTAAAATGTTTCATTTTCAAAATGCATCAATCCAATTTACTGCATGAAAAGTTAGTGTCTCCCATTTTGGAAAGAGCATAGATGGTTTTCAAGAGTGTACATGCAGTGGAAAACTCTACCTGTAGCAAAATCGCAATATCCTTCATACATGAAATAAATTCAGACATTTTCTTTGACCTTGACAGGGATTTCATAATTTGAAAATGCAATTCTTCATTGATACTTAAAAACATAAGATTTAAGCATGGCTACTTTGTCTCTGAAAATGAATAGGACTTCCTATGTTGTGCTGAAATACCTGTGGTATTCAATTTTTCATAAAATTCAATGTGAATATTTAATTGAGGAAATTGTGAATAATAAATCCACTCTGGTTTTGGATTCACAGCATTATGGAATATCCATTTCTTCTGAGAAACTCCCAGTGAAGTCAATTGAATTTTACCTGAGGAAGGTATAAAGTTGCAGATAAATCTGTGTAGAGGAAGCAGCCTATAAAAGAGTAACTGTCATTGGGAAATACAAATTTATTTCAACAAAGTTCAGTATACAGATTCTGCCAGGCTTACTTGGGTGGTTTCTTTAAAAGGTATTAAAGAAATTGGGTGGTTTTTTGTGAGACTCTTTAAAAAAAAAAAAAAAAAAAAAAAGCTGAAAAGCTGTAGCTTTCTTAAGCTTTCCTTCTTAAGGCTCCAGAGATTTTGTCAAGTTTTCCATAGTCTCCAGTGCTTCTTTCTGACTTTCTGGTTCTCAGGTCGCAGGCTTGTTAGGGAATTTATTTTTTCGTGTTATCAAATTCTACTGAGATCAAAGCATGGTTAACTGGCCCCAGGACCAGGTCTACATTGAATCAGATCTCTCAGACACGAGTTTTGCCTTTTGGCCCCTCAGTTTGTCACACTGTCCCTTTTCTTTTTGACCAGCACGTCTTAGGGCCTTGCAGGTATAAGTAACAACATTTTTTGTGCCCTTCCAAAGCAATGTGTGTTAGATGGGGCTAACACTGTAAAACTTGGTCCTTGGTGGACCACCCTGATCAAGATAAAAATGCATGTATGTATTTGTATTAGATGGGTATAACACTGGAACTGGTCCGTGGTGGACCATCCCAATTATCTGGAGTGAGTGTGCACGGCAGGGAGCCAGCAGGGCCACCTCTCCTGGCACAGGCTGGCCCCCTGTGTCGGGATGAGTTGGCACTTTCTGGCATATAGAAGGCCCGGGGTTCAAGAGAGATCGAGGAGGCAGATCCAACTACCTTTTATAGACAACTTTACCTCCACGGGGCCGCCCGCAAAAGTGGTGCCTGACACCCTGTTTCTACACCATGCACCTCGGAGCTGGCCTCCTGGTCATTGGACAAGTGAGTGGGTTGGTAAGAATCTGTGCCTAATCTATTCTTTGGTAGCCTTTAGTTATCTCTCTTTCTAGCTTGGTATATCTCTGTATTTTACATCTATTTTAAATCTTGTAATAAACTTTCTAGCAGTTTGGAGGGGGTGTGTGGCTTACGTTCCTTCTCCGCCTGGAATCCTTCAATCCCTGGAACACACTGTAATCTCACAAGATCACTAGTCTTGTACCCAGGGCAGCTCTGCCACTCCAAATGTGCTGAAGATCTCCTGGGCAAGGCTCAGTACTAGACTATGACCTCTTTTATATTTTTGGGATCATCATTCATGAGGCATCAAGATCTTTTTCAAGTTTCTCGATCCCTTTGTGCTAAGGTAACTTTGCCACCTATTTCAACTTTCTTTATACATTTTTAGGAAATGTATATCTGAGGTGCACCTAAGAAGAGAAAAAGGCTTGCAGTTGAATCACAGACCAACGAAACACAAAACTACTTTGGTCACTCACTTCCGTTGCACTAATCCAGTACAACTACAGAAGTGTTCTAAACCAGTAGAGAAACTGAACAATAAAAAAAAAAGGCAAAACAAATGCCATGGATCAAGTGATTATATCTCACCTCCTGGCACTGGTGAGGTTATACCTATAAAATCATGTGCAGTTTGGTGGCCAGTCAGCCCCAAATTCAACAGACATAAAGAAGGGAATGGGGATGCAGCACAAAGCCATAAAGGTGGCATGGGCACATATGAGCTGAGGCTGAGAGAGCTGGCTTTGTTGATTCCTATCAAGAGGCAGCCAAGGAGATATCTAGGCTTGAAGGGCCACAACTACTTGAAGGGCGTTTACAGAGATGACAGAAGCAAAATCCTGTCTGCAGTGGCAGGGGGGACAGCAGAGGGGCCAAACCAAACACGCAAACCAAAGCCTGGTAGGTCCCAGCTGGACACGTGGAGAATCTTCCTCACAGGGAGGTGGTGCAGCACTGATGCAGGCTGCCCAAGGGTGCTGGAGCCACCTCTGTTAGGGGCTTCAGAGACTTGGTGAGACAACCACAGATGATCTGACCTGCTGGTGTTGGTGACAGCCCTGCTCTGAGCAGGAGGCTGGACTAGATGATCTCAGGAAGTCACTTCCAAACAATTTTGATTATGATTCTTTGATCCTGTAAATAAGAGGTTGATCATCTATAGATGTAGTTAATACTGTAATACAATAGCAGAATCTCTTCAGAAGACTTGAATAATGGCTTAATTATCTCAGGATGTAAATGTTCAGTGGTGTTCAAACTGGAAGAAGACTGCTGCAAAATGTCTTTATCATATTCACAGGAGCAAATTTATCATCTGCTACCATGAATATTTTCCTAGCTGCTTATAAATCTTCTTTATTAATTTTTAATTAATTAGAAGTCATTGCACATCCTGCTCTTTCATTATGGAGTTTCATATTAGCTCCTCATTTTCTTTTAATCCATTTTCTTGGTAAGGAAGATTTATCTATTTTATTTTGGAATAGAGATTTCATTCCCTTGTTCTGCTTTGTTAGTTGATCAACATCCAGAACTTATTATTCAATTCAGGAGGCTACTCCAATATACCAGATGCACTACTATGCTGCTTTCTAACTTGTTAAATAATTTTATGTTTTGTGACATATTTAAGAATATTTTTTTCAGAATGATTAAAACTTGGTAAATTATTCTCACTTTCCAGTATTTTTTATTAATCAGCAGCTTTTTCAAATAGAGTTAAAATTTCTTAATCCAATAGAATTTATGGTACAATATAATTGATATTAATTTTCATATTCTGGTATTTGCCTTGTATACATCTATTGGCTTTCCACTTCGAAATGGGACACCTTAATGCATGTATAAAATAAGGGGAAATCAGTGTGGTTGTAAAGGCATTCTGATTGTTGGTATTTATTTCTATAAATCAATGCATAGCTTTTGCTTTTCTGACGGTATCTTATACAGATAGTATCTTCAGTTTACAATGCTTTCTGTTTATAGAGCATTATTTAGCAGGGAGAGCTCACTTATTTTAAGTTACAAGGCCTAATAGGGTTCTGATCTGAATATATAGCCCATATTTAGCCTTTTATGTACAGGTTAGCTCTTAAAAGTCTCTAAAAGTCTTGTTCTTCTGTTACAGATTCTTCCAGCATGTGCCTCTCACTTTAAAATTATTTGATTTCTTCTTATTTTTGTTTTGTGATGTATTAATACTATGTAACATAACAATAATAACCATAATAATCATAATAATAATTCCTTTATCTTATAGAAAAGATATTTTTATTAAAAAAAAAAATTCATAACCTGAGCCAGAACATCGCGCAAGTCATGTCTGTAGGAACTAAATGGTATAATTGTTTTTTATAGAATTGCATAATATTTTCAGGGTATCAAACAGTAAATAAATAGGTGGGTTTATATTTGTATGAAGTTTGTAAGGATTAGAGTAAATGTCCTCACTTTCAAAATGATCAGTCTAAAGTTAGGTGATAATTTGTAGCCTTCTGGTTTTACAGTTGACTTAGCTCGCTATTTCATACTGATATGTTTTATTCATATTGTGTATACCCCAGTTTTTAATTTCAGCATTATAAGGACCTGGAAGATTTTGAGAGAATTTCTTTCTTTAGAAGCATAAAACTGTATAAAAAGTTGATAATATACTTGTACACTCTAATTAGTTTTGACAAATCCTAATTAGAATAGACCTAAGAAAAAAGGCACCCATGAAAGAGATCATTATTGTTTTATTAGTGTATTGTAAGACTGTGGAAAAGGGGATAAGGGCTTTTATATGCCTGCAAACTGTCAAATGCACTGCTCTGTGAATGACAAGAAAAGTGAAAAACGAACTGGATGTCTGATTTAAGTAGTTCTGAGCAAATTTCTTGTTCCGATATCACAGTACTTCAGAAGGTATTGTTTACTGAATAAGAAAATGAATACTTGACTTGAATCTCATTCACAGAAAGACTACTTTCCACTGAACTGGTAAAGTGAGATGGGGCAATATTGCATTCTTCTCACTTTCTGTTGTGATTATACAATGTGAATGGTATAATATGATTCTGGACACTGACGGCACAACTGTCTTGGATTTTACCTGAAATGAAAAATACAGTAGACATGAACCTTGCTTAGTCAACAAAACTGAGGTTTGGATAAAATAACACATAACTTGTCTGTCACCTCCCCTGAGAGTTTTATCCATCAGGCTGTATTCCCATGTTTAAGACAGCCCTGTGCTTTTAACCCACAGAGCAGTACTAATGGAAACATTATATGCATGACCACAGGACTGAAATGTGGTGTGCTTAACAGTTCCACAGGTTTCACGATATTAATATTTCTGTTTTTCTTTTTTCTCCAGTTAATTTCTACTCTTTCCATCTCTGATCATCTTTCCTCTAAACCACCTGCTGACCACTTAATTTCTCAAATTAATCAGAAAGTAGCGTGTGGTGCCAAGGTTAACCTGAATCAAGCCTCTTCGCTGGAAGACTCCTCTAACATCTGGCAGCCAGCAACCGGGTTTTCTAAGCAAGATTCATCTCTCTACTTTCAGTCTGCTTCTGTTCCCCACAGTTCACCTCCCTCCATGTCTAAATCATCCTCTTCTGCATCAGACAGTTGTTACTCCACTCCTCAATTGTATGATAACCTACAAACACCAAGTCCCTATATATCTGGCTGTGTTTGCAAAATGGGAGGCTTCACCACATCCTCTGTTCCAGCAAAGAGTCCAAGTCCTTCCCCCAGACATTCACATTCAGCTGAAATTCAAGTATCGTCAGCTCAGTCTTTATCCCCCAGTTCTTCCAAAAGACTGAATGCTTTATCTCCTGTCCCTGTACATATAATAACACATTCACTATGTCCTAGCCCTAAACCTTTGTCTCCACCCTCTCTTTATGGCTCCTCTTCGACCATATGTAGCATAAATGAGCCTTTCACACCAATGTCATCTAGAGGAAATTTAGCGAAGTCAGGAGACAGATCCCCTCTGCCAACCAGACTTACCCTCTTAACTGCTATTTTAAGATCGGGCTCTTCCCAGCGGAGACCAGTTTCTCCTGCTTCTTGTCCCACATTTTCTCCTAGTCCCCTTAGTTCTTCAACACTTGCAATAGATCAAAAGTCCAAAACAACTTCCCCAACCCCCAAGAAATCTGTTTCAAGCCCTCCTGTAAGACCAGATTTTCCCAGTAGAGAGGAATATTGGCTTTCAAGATGGGCTCAGCATCAGCCTTTACCCTCCAAGCCTCATCCCACTCCTCGGGCAGGGTCTCTTTCTCCTAAAAGCCATGTTCCAGGCAGAACACTTTCTCTGGATTCCCAAAGTTCTCTGACATCCCCCATCTTGTCCCATAGAAAATCAGTTGCCTCTCCAGGTTTGCAGTCCGCACTGCTTCCTCCTTGTGCTCCAGCACCCTCTTCCCTTGAACACCCTAACTCTCCTTCCCCAGAAGGGTGGCAGTATGCTGCCTCTGGGTCTCAGGCACCTCAGAAGTCTCAGAGGGTACACACTTACTCACCCATCTTTACCTGCCGGTCATATCCTTTACTTTCTTCCACCAGTCTTAGTGGTATATTCTCCCCCACCTTAGAAAAACATTCATCTCCTTCCCCAAGTCTTTTACATCCAGCTTCTAGATCTAAATCAAATTCACCTCAAACTTCTGTTCAGGAGATGAGTGCCTCCTCTCCTATCCCTTCAAGTGCCTCAAAGCAGCGGTCTCTCTCACGGCCTCATTCTACTCCACCGGTTCCACAAACTGGTGATACTAATTCCTATCCACTGCAGTTTAATTCTCCATTGGTGTACACAAGTTATAGGTCTAATTCCTCGTCTCCAAGATCCGAACAATCTGCTATCTCACCAGTGTTAAAGTGCAGATCTCCTGTCTCAGACAAGTCACCAGGCACACTACCATCAAGACCCAGAGAGCTGACTTCACCACAGTCTTTTTCCCTGCTTCCTGACCATGAAAACATCAAACCCAAGGTACTCTTAGTGCATGCTTATTTTCTAATAGTTCTTTGTCCCTGTAGGAAAAATCACATCCATGTTGCACAAGGCTAGTAAAATAAATGAGCTGTGGAAAAAAAAATATTTAAAAAGGAATCACTTTTGCATTGATAGTGAAGATAGTGAAGACCAAATTCTATCATATCAAATTGCTAGCAGTGTGTTCTGTATTACGGGGAAGATGCTGTAGGAATCCTTCAGCATAAAAATGAAATACTTTATTCATGAGTGGGAGGAAATAGTGCTGACTGGATTTGTGTCCAGTGGCCCTGATGCACATTTGGTGCACTTATTTTTGAAGCTCACCTAGAACACTAGTGTGTCAAAAATAAACATAAATCATGTTCTATACACCTATGCTAATTTAAATCCACATGTATTCCCACTGAAAGGAATAGAAATCTGGTTATTTCAGATGCAGGGCCGAGCTAGAAGCAGTCTAATAAGATTGATGTGAACTGGCTGGTCCAGTGACAGCTAATTCCCAAGCACCTCATCCTACCTGTCCTCCCCACTCCCCAGGAGGCTGCACTCACCAGCCCAGAGGCACGGCTGAGCTCAGCCTGAGCAGGGACTTTGGGGCTAAGAGCCAGAAAGGGAGGACAAGGTCAGTCTCTCGTTTCTTCCCTTTCCTTTGTACTTTTCTGATCTTGTTGTGCTAGACAGCACGTAAAGGAAAAAAACCCCAACCAAACAACAACCTACAACATGAGCTACTGCAAATATGAAAGTCTGACACTTAACGAATCAAGCACAATCCTGCTGTTTGTCCTCCACCTGAAGGTGGGGGAGCCCCAGCGGACTGAGAATAAGCAATGAGAATGATTACTGCAGGAGGGCTTGGGAACCAGTCATACTTTAAACCTAAGGATGAATCTTAAGAATGGGAAGGGGGAGGAAAGGAAAGCTGATCAAAAAACTTGCAGCAGGTAGGTGAAAACAGAAGGAACTGCTATGTAAAAAAGAAGAGCTAGAAGACATCAGAGGTGCAGAAAGCTTTCCAATCTCTTTTATCTCTGCACTTTGTGCTTCCTTCATGCCTCCTTTTGCTCATATCTGAGCTCTGGCTATCACTAAAAGACTACCAAAGTTTAATGATTTATTTGTTCACAGCACAAAATTACAGCCTGGTCTGCCAGATCAAGTTGTGTCAGACATGTTCCTAACAGCTTGGCCATGGCAGGGGTGATCTGAACTGCTTGGAAAATGTTAATTGAAAATGAGAGGTTTAAATCAGCACAAAGTAGCAATTGTCATGAATAGTTCTTTTAAAAATCAAACAACCCAAGAGGAACTGTTGTGCCAAGCACAGCCCCTGTCAGTATTACTTAATGAATCAAAAAGACAAATGAAATTGTAGAAATTCCAAGAAAAAAGCCCCAGGACAAGAATGAAAGGCATGACTGAGCCTGCAGATTGCAAAGCAGTTGCAGTTTCTGCTAGTCAGTGCAATGAGCACTGTAAGAGTCCCTGGCATAAGGAAATTCTCTGCTTGTGACACGGAGCTATTGCCTAGGTTTGCATTTGCAGAGGTTATTGCTCCCTGTCTTCCCTACTGTCTCTTTCCTGCTAATCCTGCTTCATCATGTGATATGGTGACACTTTTGAAACTGCCCAGCACCCCATGGAGACAGTGAGAGTGTCCACCAGTTTAATAGACTTGGACCGTTAACCAGGTGAAATTTTTAATCATCCTAACAAAGCTGGCTCCACCAGGGATGTGGAAGATCTGAATTCTCTAAATCAAATGCAGCTAGGTGTTCAGTGTGGGAAAGGTCTCTTGTGGCTTTAGAATGTGAGGCTGAGATTTCATTTACAGTTAATAGTGTGCATTCAACAACCCCCTTTCCTCCTGCTCTCATTTATTTCCATACCTAGTTTACGGCATAGCTCAATGAGCTTTGCTGATTTGTTAATGATACCAAGTTCTCTGAAAACTCTCCAGCCTCATATCCCAGTATGTTTCCACTGAAAAAGGAAAAGATTGAGGACACATAACATTTAAATCCTAAGCAGCATTTAGGTCTCTTTAGTGCCAATCAACTCAACTTCAGAACTACACAAAGCAAGTTGCTTCATCTGATGACTGTTGATGCATGACAAAATTTTTGCCTCTATGAATGTGCTAAGTGAATATCAAGGGAAAAGCACAGCATCTACAAGTGCTTGACTCTGGCATGTATAATTTATCTACCTTAATGTTGCTTAAACAGTGGTTAACATTGAGACATGTATTAAACCGATGAACTTCTTTAACTGTTTGCATTTTTATATATAAGCATGTGCTTTCGCATGCTTTATATATTTATGATCACCAATGATTTAAAAATATGATTGCTTTGCAAAGTGAATATAAACATAAATCCACATAATAGTGTGAACTTTGGGTGACCAAAGGAAACAAAAACCCCTCTTCCTGGACTTTGCAGACACATTAATAGTGTCCTCATGGACCTAATACAGAAAAATTAACAGTAGGATGGAGTGGAGATACAAAATTGCTGATTCTGCCGGAACAGATTAGAATAAAAACTTCTGGCTGTTGTTTGAAAGCTCTTTGCAGTGATTTCATGGGGTATCATTTCTACATATTCTTTGATTTTTCCTATTTGAATGTAGCACAGGAATGCATGTAGATCTACCCATAACAGCTGGGGAACAAATTAACTGTAACAACATGAAGCTCAGCACAGCTGCAAAACCTACCACAAAGCAGGAAAGATTACTCCTGAGGAGCTCTGCAACACCATGGTTAGTCACTGATTTTGAGGCTTTATAAGTATGTGTCTAGCACACTTTGCAGTGCCCTGTGGGTGCCCTGGGTTATCATTTGAACAAGAAAAGTAGGGCAATTCTCTCAAAACTCCCCAGGCTGATATTTGCCTGAGCTTTGATATTGGAGATGGTTTGCTTCTGACTGGACCATGGCACAAGCTGGCAGACCTAACTGTCCATGGCTGTTTAAAAATATTGTTATATTCCTGTGAACCAGATTATTACATATTTAGGCATTGAATAATAACTTTAAATAACATAAACTAATGTGTCAGTCAACATATTCTTATAGACAAGAAACTGAATTAAAGACTTTCCATGCATCTCAGACACTGTCACAATAGCACATTGCTCACAGGATCCACAGTATCTGGAAGCGATAAAACACCTTTAAGTGGTATAGAAAAGTCTACATTTTAGCAACCTGATCTGTCTTTGTTTAGTTCATATAACAGTACAACCACTTCAAAATGGTCACAACATTCTCATCATATATGATATCCATCTCATCATATGTAAAAGCCTGTGGGCTAGTAAAAATGTTGCATTTCATTTACATGCATGATTTTATAAATTTCTTGATTGAATATCAATTATAAGCAAACAAAGATACATTTTGTGGATATGCCATTTTAAATACTTGGAATTGTGGTCTTCCATCATACTTCAGTGAGCAGTATTTTACCTCTTAGCTGCATATAGATTTTGTACATAGATATATATATATGAATATTACACATACTTATAGAAGAGTGTTGCTGTCTACATGTTCAAAGGGTAGGATTCAACTCATGTGAGTTTTGATCTTTGAAAGTTAAATATCCAAACACAATTTGGGCAAGTCTATTATAGCTAATGGAAAGAATATGGCAGTTTTACAGGATGATTTTACTTTACATTGCTAGATGTCTATTTTGGGATGAGATGAATACTGTGAAGAATCCTAGCTCTTAAACTCATGTAATGTAGAAGAATCTCATCAATAATTTTAAAACTACTAATTCAACCTTCATAATTAGAAAGGAAATGTAGAAAGTATGGTTTCTAAAGAGTTAAAAATAACTGTTGAGCTAAAGCAATCTAACAAATAAATTATTTTAAAATAATAATTCTTAAGGATGATCTTTGAAATTGTATACCCAAACCCATACGTTTTGTATGATTTAGATTGCCAGTCCTATATTCTTGGTTAGAATGTGAAAGTTCCTACAGTTACTTTGAAATATTTGTTTGGGTGGTAGAGTTACTTAGGCGGGAGATGAAAAGCTGTGACGTGACTTAAATGACTTATCCACTCATATAAGTAATTCAGCATTTAAGGATCCTAATCAGTCTCATTAAAGCATATCACAGAAATCCCTCTGACTTAGTGGTCCAGAATAAGACTGCACAGCAGTAGTTGTTGAAGTACACCTACTGACAGAAGTAGCTGTGCATTATCATATCAAATCACAAGCAAACTTGGAAAAACTTCACAGCATCTCCAGATATTTGTTTAAGGATAGTAGGCAGCAGAAGCAGTCAAAATCACTTTGGAAGTTATAAACTGGTACAGAGAATTTACTTTGCTCTACTTCATTCCTAAAAACAAAATATGTACATTACAGTCCTTTAAGATCTTAACAGAAGCACAAGATGTTAAGAAATAGCTTTCCTAGGTAATATGTTAGCATTGTATTGTTGCAACATGTCTGCAAGACAATTGGAATTGTCTTTCATTCTGTCGTACCTTTCCTCTCTCTTCCCACTCTCCCCCTCTTCCTCTTCTACCCTGTTTTACTTTTCTTCCTGCTTTCTGGTTTACCCTTTTAGCAATACAAGATCAAGACAAGCTACAAGGCATTTGCAGCAATCCCTACAAACACATTACTTATGGAACAGAAGGTTAGTGTTTGCTCAAAGACATGGGGATCATGTTGTATATTTGACACCATTCAACTTTATGTACGTATTCTGACATTTCTCTGGGGGATCTTGCAGAGTATAAGCCCTGGGAACTAACTGCTCAGGATTATAAATCCAACCATTTTTCAGGGTCAGTCACTTGCCACCAGAGATCAAAGCCTCCACTAATCTGAATTTCTGCAAATAAATTTACTGTAAAAAAAAAATGTCTCGAAGGAATTGCCATTTATGGCAACATCTCAAAGTCTGGTTTATTATTGGAAAGTGTCTGGAGCACTGATATTCTGGGACGTAACAATCATTAGGTCTCTGTCAGTTAATGATTATTCAAAGACTATGATTATACTAGTAAATTTAACATTGCAAAATATGCAAACTTGACCAGCTGTATTGTTAAACTGTGGGAACAGTACTGGAGATTGTCCTGGCCTCTAACTAGCATTCTCCCAGACAACTTCCCTGAGCACTTCAACAGTTACCATGGGCCAGAGGTCTGCCCCCAGGATGTAGTTTTGGGTAAAAATCCTTTTCTGTAAGGCAGGATGATAGATAAAAAGAACGGTCTTTAGTGCATTTATTTACTGCCAGAGACACATCCAACAAAGGCTGGGTTGTATAGCCCTTGTTTAGATAATGCAACGTTGGAAGGAAATTGAAAATTTAAATTTTGCATGAAGAGCTTGAAGTACCTACCAATGTCTAGTTTTATTCCCCCTCCCCCCAATTAGTTTTGCAGAAAATAATAGAATCATAGAATGGTTTGTCTTGGAATAGCCCCCTAAATTGAACAAAATTTTTCTGTGATGAGCAATTAGCTAAATGTCTTACATGTTTAAATACATGCTTAATCACTCTGATATCCAGTTTATAACTTTATCAGAAAAAAACAGATTTCTGTCCAGGACCTAGTTCAGGAACCTAGCCTCTGATAAATTTCTGTAAGATTAAGCATTCCTAACTACATCTTCAAATGTGCATTCACATACATAGCTCAGGTAATTTCACTAGAAGTCTGCACAGCCTAAAGACATTGGAAAGGGTGAACTTAACTATAACAATTTTGAAGATGATAATTTGGCCCTGGTTGTGATCTAGTAGTTAACAGTTAACTGCTTTAAATAGTAATTTTTTTTTCCTAAAAAAGGGTTGTTCCAACCCTGGCGGTGTTCAAGGCCAGATTGGACAAAGCCTTGGGCGACGTAGTTTAGTGTGTGGTGTCCCTGCTCATGGCAGGGGGGTTGGAACTAGATGATCTTAAGGTCCTTTCCAACCCTAACTATTCTATGATTCTATGATTCTATTTTCCAGTGTTCTTTTAATCTTAAATGACTTTTTTTAATCATTTGCATACAACCTGATTCTTCTATTACTTAAACCTTAAATGCACTAAGGAAAGCTATGTCTGCTTTAGCATGCAATATGGTCCAATAAAAATGGCTCTGTAGAGGAAAACAGCTAATGCAGAGGATCCTACATCCCTACAGAATGTGTTTTGGGTGGGCTTTGTTTCGGCGGAGTGCCTGTTAGTGGCTGGAATCATTTAGTGAACTCATGGTTGATTTAATCTGAAAGACATCCAGTTTGTGCACTCCACCACTCTGTATGCTAAGCCAGGCAGGTGAATTAGAGCAGAGTATTCACTCTAAGAGCACACTCCTGGTGTAAACTAGTGGGTTAACATCAGACATCTGATTGTACTTCTTCAGAAGAGAAGGGATTCCTTTTCATGGTCTCACTGATGATCTCTGGGGCATTGACTCACAATCCGTATGTTACTTATCCCCCATATGTAAAACTGAATAGTACATCTAATGCCAGTATCTGTGGAAAAAGTAATGACTCAAAAGACATCTCTGTTTAGATAGACTTTTGGTTATCCACCACTTCATTGGAAATGCTAGCCTTGGTGTAGCCTTCAGTAACAAAAGCACAGTCATGTAAAACTAATAAGAAATCAATTTTCTGCTACAGGATTTGCCTCCAGGAGAGGCTTTTGAGTAATTTAATTTGTAAACTGTATGTTTCAGCATGGCCTGACTACATGCTTTCTGTCATCTTGGGAATTATGGATAATAATCTCCTATTGATCTGTTCCAGCAGCAAATTACAGTGCTCCTAAATTAGTCCTGTTGTGCCAGCTGACATGCATTTAGAGTACTGGTCTTAAAGGAAGCATGAAGGAGTCACACAGAGGACCCATTGCACCAATCTGTAATATCCAAGTTTTCTCCTCAAAAATACTGGGGAGTGAACTGGGAAGGAACTCATGCTACTTTGTAGCTCAATGACATAAATTACATTGCTCCCATTTTATGCAATGCATTTCATGCACTGAATAAAAAAAAAGAGAGATTTTAACTCTTACAAGAGAGTAAGATTTTAACTACATGATTCATGTTTTATGAACAGTAAAATCATGGTTATGGGGTAAAGTTTTCTAGTGGTTTGGTTTTTTTTTTTTTTAGCAAGTAAGGAAGACATGTAGTAGCTGCAAAGCATGGATATTACTGAGCTGAATGCATGATTAGAAGTAAATCATCTGCCTAAAGTGCTAAAAGAATGTTTTGCTATGCAATTAAACTAGCAATGCATATTGTCAGAAGCCAACTTTTTTGACTATGTGAATAATTATATTACTTAATTTGAGTGGTCATGAGACATAAAACATATCAGAACTGTGATGTGGATTGTCTTAGTGACAGTTCATACGCAGTATTAATTAGATCCCATGACAGAAAACTGATATTAATATGTCATGTAAGTTGCAATGTTTTGTCTGCCTCTAAATTGTCTCCTTGTGTCTAACTTTCTCAAGTATTTTTTTTCCTTTTTTGAGTGTGTAGATGCTTTAATTTCAGCCAGCATTTTTCATCATCTTATGAAACCATTAGGCTATCATCGTCTTAATGGTTTTTCTAGAGATGTTCTTATCCTTCGGTACTCTTACTCCAAGCAAGTTTTTCAAATCTGTGCTCACTAACAGAAAAGAAAAGGCTTATTGACTATATATGTGTATACTTTGGCAACCCCAGAAGTGGCTTAATCTCATCAAATCTTGTAACTGGCATGCTTTCCAGCTGTTTGAGTTTGTATGAACCTGATGTTCTTCAGATCACCTGTGTTCTGCTCAGAAAATCCAGCATTACCTGGATCTTGGAAGATGAGGAAGTAACTTCCTTCAAAGGCAGAAGAGGAAAAACTTGTTTTTTGAGAATGTGTCCTCAGCATGATCAGGCTCTGTAAGGGAGTAACAAGAGCAGGCTGCTTCACAGGGAAGGTGAACTGGGAGTCAGGGTGACTGCAAGGTTGGCAGGACAGTTGTCCTCACCAGCAAGGGCATAGTTCCACGGTGCCTGAGCAAGGAGACCAGAGATGGTGATAATGAGGTGGTGGTAACCATGGTCACTCAGCAGTGCCATCATAGCAGTACCACATAGCAATGGGGCAGGTGCACAGACTGTGATAATGAATTCTTCAGCCCTGCAGATGATAGGATTCATCATATTTGAAAAATCATGGCAGTCA
>NW_009917929.1:25463-28969 GCF_000696875.1 Nestor notabilis | reverse complement strand
CTTTCCAACCCAAACCATTCTCTGATTCTAAGTTGCTTTAAAACTCACAGGATTTTGAAAGAAAGTTACTATAAAATGCTTCCACTTTTCCAACATAAACCTCATTTCAAAGTGTAGAATCTACAAAATTTCAGCAGTTTTCACTATTAAGAGAATAGCAACACAGCAAAGGGACTGCATGCTGATGCACTTGCCAATATACACATGCTAACCGTGTTCATCTTCTCTCACCTGTGTTTATTCATATATGCAAACACATTTTCCAAAAAGACTAAATGTCTCCTCTTAAGAAAATCCTGTTAAGACTGCCATTCTCCTCTCAAATTTAATTCCCTCTCAGTAGGGAAATCCTAAAGAAAAACCCAAACCAAACCAGAAACTCATGGGGGATATGAATGACAGAAAAGGTGGGAGAGCATTAGGATACAACCTCTATGCACCCAGATTTGGTATTTTGCTTCCCTCTCTTGAGGATATACCCTTTTTTTTTTTAGTGTGGCCTCAATGAAAGGGTCTTCTTGTAGTCTGCATGTGGTAACCTTGAACACACGTTATCAAATGTGCATTGTGTGAATGTTTCAGGAGACTGAATATAATTCCTCAAAAAAAAGACCAACCTACGTACAATTTATTCCAAAGGTAAAAATTTCAGATTCTCCCTATCCCTGAGGATACAGACTGAAGATCTTTTTTTCCTGGGGCCTCCGTTAAAAAAAACACTCTGCACTGTTTGTTTCGTTTATAGGCATGGAAGAAAATAATTTGGTAAGCCCTAAAATGCAAAGCAGACCTTCTCCCACTTTATTTGAGTGTTTTTCTTACAATATACATATTTTGTAAACAAACATTCACAGAAAACACATTCAGTTCAGACAATTGTAGCCACATCTTTCTTAACACTTATTAACATTCAAAAATACCTTGAAATTTAAGATAAACATCTTAAAAGGAGGTATCACAACATCTTTTAATTTAGATGGTTAAATAAAAACATGCACCAAATTCCAACCAGAAATGAATGGGGGAGGGACAGGGCAAGCAAGGCAGTATCCAAACAAAGTCCTTCCAAAGCTGTGATCCCTTAGATGCTGAGTCTAGAAAGTAATACGCTGTGGAGTCTTTTAGCAGGAACTAGGATCTAGAGAACAGCATACCTTCGAGTCAGCACAGCCCTCCCATCTCTGATAGTGAGATTTTTGGTGCTTGTCTGCAACTAATTAAAGTCCCAGAAAAGGTTTTTACTTAGCATCACTTAAGAGAGGGTGTCTGCCATTTTCAGCCTGAACTAGAACAGATCATTCTTTTATGAATACATGTTAATAACCATTGGATAATGAAAGCATTTGTTTAAAAGAAAAAAATAAAAAAAAACCCCACCCAATATTTACAGGAGGGATCCACAATGTGAGCATTCAAGGCCCACCCAACACTACTTCTTTAAAGGATTCACTGTTTTTTCCAACACCTACTCCAATGCAGAACAGAAACAAAGAACACAAGAGGGAAGGTTAAAGCATTGCAAGCGCTTGTTTTTAGCTTAACCAGGCGCTCATAACTCTTTTGATGATAGCGTTTGGTGATACAAATAAGAAAAGAAAAAAAATCTATGTACAGAAAGCGCTGTTTAAATTAAGATTCCTCAAAATACTGAGCAAAAATACCTTATCGGTCTATCTGAAATTAACACTTCGAACAACCGGGATCACAAGGTCTTAGCAATTCCAAAAAGCACGTCACAAAACCAATCTTCAAAGTAATTGCTGCACTTACAGTACAACTGAGACCATCACAATAAAGACTTACCACAGACAAAATTAGTTTGAAACTCAGTTCTCCTGTGTATCACCATCAAAATATGCCTCCAACCTCACAAATACTGTGGTTGCTTCCCAAAGCTACCACCAGTGGTAAAACTGGCCACTCAGCACCACTGGTGAGAAAAATTACACTGTCTGGTTTACAAACAATCAAGTTTTGGGCATGTTGAACAGTGACAAAGGGAAGACTACTCTTTTTCTTGGGAGGACAAACCTACAGGAAGAGTGACACAGAAATATCTGCCATCCAAGGTGTATCATCTAAACTTATCTGGCTTAGCTCAACATTTTTTTGCATTAACATGCCTTCAATCCCAGAGCTGAGAAACATCCTGCCCATAAGCCAGATCCAGCTAAAAGGAATAATTAATTTTGCCCAGAGACATCACTGTTGTTATTCCTTACTCACAGACCCAACCCTTACTCACGGCAAGTCACACATAAATCACAAAACCAAACCACAGGCATCTCCACTCTGCAGACACCTCTCTGATGAGGCAGGAGGCATGCATCTCCTTGATGAAGCAGTGGTGAACCTCTGGCTCCACAGAGATTCTGAGCTGGCACCAAGCAGTCGTGAACTACCACACTTTCACAAATCAGTTCAGCATCAGAAATCAAAACACAGTTGCCACCACATGCTCTCACGACCACCTTTGCTGCAGACAATGAACAGTACATTTCTATTTTTCTGACTTAGCTGAAATCTCCTGGAAATTTTCAAAGGATAAATATTTTTTCCCAACTGCAGATGGTACAATTTAGTAGGAGAGGGGGGGAAAAAAGTATGTATATCTCATAAAATCATTATTTTTCAAGGTTACTTTGCAATCACACAATTTCATACGTGAAGCAAGATCCATCTGGATGAAGCTAACACTGTATTTGACTACTTTGCATTTTTAAGAATCAAAGCTCAAGAAATGCTGAACTTGGGAGACATCTCCCGCCACAAGATTTTCGCTAGAACAGAGCAACTATTGCCTTCATTTGCTTTTTCTGTTTATGAAAAAACGCATTCCTGTATTAGTAACACCTTTGGGAGACAGATTTGAAACTACCTGTCTTTTCTAGAGAAGGTTGTTACTATCAGAGAAGACTCTTAATAAAGGTCAGGACTGGCAAGTGTTCTCAAGACCCAGCATGGGAAACCTGGACTTATGGTCCACGAATGTCTCAGTGGATTTCCTACACCAGGTCAGAAAACCAACAGAAAAAGCTCCTTTACTTGCCCACTCCACAGCCCTACAACACATTCAAGAGTTCAAAGTCACATGTGGATCTATGTGGAAAGTTTGTACAGAGTAACAAAGACCCACATGAACAACACGGTGCTAAAGATCATGTTGGCGTACCTTCAAGTCTTCTCTAAAGATGACAAAATGCATACTGACCTCACCTCCATGTACCAGGTATCAATGTGTAATTCAATGTGGTAGCAATTCCAAGAAATTTTATAGTGTTGGAAGCAAGTGACCATGCTGGGCATTAAACAACATTTTCTGTTCCTTTAAGCTCATTTTTCATAAAAGGCATCTTTCTACGAGAGTGTATGTGGGTCTGTTTATGGCAGGATCACAGCACTTAGTAGGACAGATCCAGAAATGTCTTTATAAGACTGCATCAGACAGATAATCTTCTGAAGAAAATAAAAGACTTGCTTTGATGGGCTGCCAGCATCAGAAATGG
>NW_009917929.1:0-25432 GCF_000696875.1 Nestor notabilis | reverse complement strand
CTTTCCCTAAAACAGTGAGTTACCATTGAAAAAGAGGAAAGAAAAGAAAGTGCAATCCTAGAAGAAAAGTAAACAGACTTGAAAATGCTCTGTACGACCTCTGACACTGGTTAATACTACCCATAGCAAAAGGTAGTTGCACCAAGAGCAGTACTATTCGTTAGAAGGATAAAGGCAACTTTTAACTTGTGGAGAATCATAAGACATTTCTCACATTCTCCAAAGAACTGTGTTTTTCACTGATAGGCATTGCTTGTTTTTCTCTAATTAAAACTATGCTCCTATGACCTACAAAGTTAATTAACTCCACAGAGATAATAAACCTAAATTGAAAGAACATTCCTTGTAGACCTAAGTCACGAGGATGAGTGATTACACTACCACCTTTTAAATCATCGAAAAAAACTAGCATTAAGTGCCATAATGACCCTAAATAAATACTCATCCCATGGTTAAAGATGGGGAAACTTCAACACAGACATGCAGCAGCATGCCTCATGCTGCACAACAAGGGGTTTTCCTTAATGCAACCAGCAATCACATTACTGTCTCTCATTAGAAGCCTTGAGAGAATTGTTTCATGTAAGAAATATTGGGATAAATCTAATAATTCCAGCCTTTCTCTGTGTTTGTAGATTATATTACCACATTATTTATTACAGATCAGATTTAATGCCTGAGATGTTGAATCACACTTCTAATTTTTCCTCAGTGGCGAATAAACACTCCAGCAGTCTGAAAATACACAGAACATTTTACCATTAGCTGGATTTTCCAGAATCCTTATCAGTGTTTTTGCTATTTTCAGTATTTGCCTCCCTCTTTTGTTGTTGATTCTTTATATCAAACGCAGGACAAAATGCTGACTGATAATAACCATATATTCTTATTTAGGTGTGCAAAGGTGTTACGAACTACTGCTGTGGTGGCTTTGGGTCCATCTCAAAGTACCACCTGCCTTTCCTTGAGGAACACACCTCTTATTCCCAGCTCCCATGGTTTCTGGCCACAACAGGAGCCACATGCAACCTCACTCATTTCACAAAACACACATTAATCCCAATACTACTTGTCCTACCAGAAGTGCTTCACAGAGGCTCTCACCATATTAAGCAACACTACAGCAACTACCAGAAGAAAAGGGTATGTCTATGTTTAACAATTTCAGTGTACACATAGTTAAAAGCTGTGTGGAAACACGTTTCTCCTTCACTTTTGTAGTTTCGCTAAAATTACAAGAATTGTGCCCATTGAAGCCAAGAGAATCTTTAAAGATTTTCAAGTGTCTCTGATGTGCTATCCAAAAATAACCATTACTTGCAGACAGGCTGTAAATAGCATCGGGAAAGTGAAGAGCTTCACAGATTTGGCCAGGAAACACTTGCTTAATTGAAAAGCTTGCTCACAGAAATGTGGACAAAGCAGCAGCAGCCACACTGTATTTTAGAGTACAATTTCTATTCTTTACATTATGTACAGGATTTCTAGATATTTTGGTGGATTAAGAATCTTAAATTCAGCAGTTCACTAAAATCAAATATTGTGCTCATGCAAACTAACCACATGCTCCTAAAAAGAAGAGCAGAACTTCATATGATGCAGTATTTTGCCTGATCTGGTCAGTGACATCCCCCCACTTCTATATACAAAATCTGTCTGTAAAGGAAGAACATTAACATTTCTGTGCCATGCAATGATCGCAGTGTAGAAACACAATCCTTGCTTTTACAATGAGTATAATCCCTAAAACAATTTACAGATAGGTAATACTCTAGTTCATGCTAACAGTAAAGATCCATTTGTTTCCTGAATTTTATGGAACAATTTGATTCCAAAGCAGTTAAAGTATCAGTTTGTAACAGCAGGATAGTATTTCTGTACTTGATAAAAATCACAGAATCATTTAGCTCATTATGGCTATCCATTTTCAGAAGCTCATTTTTTGATTAAATTATTGCCAAGCTCCACCGAAACAAAGCAACACACCAAGCAAGCAAAGCATTTAAAAAAAAAACAAAACCAGACCCACAGACACAGAAAATTATAGCAAGTTTACTTAAAGATGTGTAAACAGAATATTTTTAAGGTTTGTTAGAGCTCTGCTAAGGTAAAAAGTACATTAGGAAATGCGTACAAACCTGACAGTACTCTCAACTGCACACCAGCATGTCACCTTTTACACAAATTTTCTGCAGGATATGTGACAACTCATTCAATAGTTTCTTCTGAAGTTTTAATGAAGCAAGTTTTCTATTTCTCAACAAGAAGTGCAACTACTATAACCTACAAAGTTGGTAAACTCACGCTTTATTCTCGAAAGCTAATTTAACTTCCTCTCTTCTTACAGGAAGAAGTTGGCACACAGACTTGGCTTAATCTAAACCTTCCCCATATCTAGACGCAAGACTAGCAATAAATATAAAAGTATTTTCTGCCTAATTCTGGAAAAACAGTGCCACTGAAATCAGCAGAAGTTGTTGAGTTACGAGAACGCTGATGCAGCACATGAAACAAGCCCATTCTTCTATCCAATGACATAGCCATGTCTTCACCCAGAATCACAGAACCACAGAATCATTCAGTTTGAAAAACACCTGTAAGATCATCAAGTCCAACCATTAACCCAATACTGCCAAGTCCACCACTGAACCATGACCCTAAGCACCACACCTACACATCTTTTGAACACCTCCAGGGATGGTGACTCAACCACTTCCCTGGGCAGCCTGTTCCAATGCTTGACCCTCTTAGTGAAGGAATCCAACCTAAACCTCCCCTGGAGCAACTTGAGACCGTTTCCTCTCATCCTATCACTTGTTACTTGGGAGAAGAGACTGACCCCCACATCGTTACAACCTCTGTTCAGGTAGTTGTAGAGAGTGATAAGGACTCCCCACGGGCCTCCTTCTCTCCAGGCTAAACAACCCCAGTTCCTTCAGCTGCTCCTCACGAGATTTGCACTTCAGACCCTTCACCAGTTTCATTGCCCTTCTCTGGACTCACTCCAGCACCTCAATGTCTTTCTTGTAGTGAGGGGCCCAGAATTGAACACAGTTTTCAAGGTGCAGCGTCACCAGACCCAAGTACAGGGGGATGATCACTGCCCTAATCCTGCAATTAATACTTCTGAATGAATTTTAAAGACAGAAAAAAGAGAGAAGAAAAAAGTCACACCAACAAGAATCTTTCCAATGGAAGCTATGAAAAGTTCAAAGTAAGCAATATTATCAAAGCATAAAATAATCATGCTTTGCCAAATTCTACCAGGTGCAAGAACTGCCTCCGTTTGTTGTTAAGGTGGGCATACTTCCAGCTGACAAGACTCCACAGCCTTCCTTCCCAGCATGACACAGAAGATGGAAGATGATCTTACCCTTTAGTTTAGACAAGTCAGAAGCTTTTTTTTGAGTAGACTCCTGACAACTGTATAGCATCATACTCTTCAACGAGGAAAATAAAAGTTTTTAGTCACCCTGTTTGAGGAAAAAGGACACCGGAGCTTAGACTAAACTTTTCTAATTCTGAAAATTGATTTTTTATGATGCTGCTGCTCACCAGCATTCACCAAAACCCCTACAACTTAATTAAAAATTTACAAAAGGATAATTTGTTTAATTATTGTCTAGCAAATCTCTGGGGAATGCCACAAAACTGAAGATTCAGCTGAGTTTCCATCTGTGGCAGCAAGTAAATCTTTCCACACCAGGAGAAATGCAGGCAGGAAAAATACCCAGCAAGAGAATGCAAAACGAACCTTGAAATTACTTGGAGTAAAGGAAATGACTGTCCTATAAAAACATACACCAACATAAAATCAGAGCAGAACTCCAATATCAAAGGATATTAGATCCTTTATAGTCATTTTTGTAGTTCTTGTCATTATCTGGCCATGAGAGTTAAAACTGGATTTCTGGGTTTTCAGACTTGAGGAGGGACCTGGAGGATGACTGATGTGCTATATTTACAATGGAGAACTGGGATACAGACTTGAAAGAAAAGAGGAAAACCACCAAATTAAAAAAAAAAAAAAAAAAAAAAAAAAGGACACAGGAAGGGTGGGAGAGAAGGAAATTGAAGAGCCATTTCCTGAATGATCTGTGGAATAAAATTAGATCAGGAGATAATTTTGGAAACAAAACTCAGTAACAAACTGCCAGCGCAGACTGAATATTGACCAGCTAAGCTTCCAGCGCAGAGTGACAGACTGAGGTGAGCATGTGGTGGTACTTCCCCAGGATGTCTTCTGAGCCCCCAGTACAGCTCCTGAACCAGAGGCCGTACCTCAGTAACGGAAGGAAAATCCACCTAACTCTAATTGCTTAAGGAATCTAAGTAATGTTTTGGCATCCACAGCTTCCTACTATTTGACGCTGTGCAAAGTGCTTTGTTTGATACCTGTCAATGATATTTTCATTCAGTACTGGTTAATTCTTGTATTACCAGAGGTTAATTACCATTCCCTTGCCTATAAAATAACGAATGACCTTAAGAAGGTGACATCTACTGTATCCACCATCCCCACTGTTTCTTTTTCAAGCTGTATGTCCTAATCAATGTAATTATTCCTCATATGGAAGCTGTTCTGTATCTTTGATCACTCTTATTACCTTCCCCTTTGTAATTTCTAGACATGTAGGAAAAGCTGGAAGAAAACACAGTGCTAACACAAGCAAGAACAAGAGAGTCTGCTTAAACAGTACTCCTTATAACAATGAACTACTAATTAGTAGAACCTGCCAACTATATCCAGTGCATATACAATACCACTTTCACAGTGCACTAGGGGATTTGATTTTAAATATAATAAATTAAAATCTGTCTAATTTATGTTCAGAAGACTTTTCGTATCAGTTTATACCTTAGTCCCTAATCCTGCCTCCACAGCGGCTCATAGAGCCACTTATGGAATAGAATTAGGAACAGAGTTGTTCCCTGGGTATTACAGTTCCTCAGCTGTGAGAAATCAGAAATTTGGCAGACTTCTTGAGCTAAAAAAAGAAAGAATTAAATAAAAAAAAAGGCATTTGATAGCTATGGCATAGATCTTTCCTCACCAAGTTTTGATACCAAGTTTTGTACTTGGAACTTTTGGTTCCTAAGGATCTTGAGTCAGAGAGTCCCACAACTGAGTTGTTCCTTATGTGAAACCACCCACCCATTTTCTTCTTGCTGCCTTAAGTTTAGTAATTTCATTAGGTACTGCTTCCCTTTTCAGTTATGAAAAAACGGTCAGTATTCTTTCCCTTATTAGCCTTTTCTATACTATTAAGGCTTCACGAATTTCTTTATACCCTCAGCTGTCTCTTCTCTAAACAGCCCTAATCCATTTAGTCTCCATTAATGCAGAAGCCACATTCTCTCTTGGTCGTCTTTGTCACAGGTATCCTTAGTGTCTAATCCTATTTTTTTTTCCCCAAAGCCTTGAGTGTAACAGATGCTGCCAATAGCAGAGTGAATAATTTCAAGGCAGGTGAGCCTTGTGGATGCTGAGTTATCTTCAGGTTAGGTTAAAAAGAAATACACTGTCTGTGTATTTCTTAATCCAGTCTCAATAGAGAACATTAGAAATAAGAGGAGTAATTCTGCTGGCTTTCCAACTCACATTATCTATATCAGAAACAGTTTATACATCAACTTGCTCCCGTATTTTTTTCCCCAAACCTGAAGATTTCTTGTGAAATACAGTGTTACGACAGCACTATCACTTGTTGCACAGCAAATTTTACCTGAAGCTCTTAAAAATTATAAGCATGCTCTTTTCCATATTGTCATATAAGAATCAACACATACTGTAACAAGCATGGATTTCTTTGATAATAGGGAAACCATGACTTTCAGGAAATACGTGCTTCCTAAAGAAACAGCTGTACTAGAGAGATCACAGTTAAACACAAAATTACGCCTGTGAGAAGAAATGCAAGGGGAAATGTTCATATGTGCTTTAAAATATACCATTAATATATATAACTTTTAAGCAAATTACTTCAATAAAGAGCACTAAGACAGCTCTGATATTCAGTTAATCTCACCTGTTCTTGAGACACACGCAAGGAACTACACATCCAATTAACCACAAATGTGTGAGTTACTTTAATAACTTTTCTGAAGGTACCTGATAAGAAGGCTAGTCCCATGAACACTAATATTCCTTCAGCTTTCCAGGGGTTCACCCCTTCTAGCTATCTGACGATTTAAGGTTACTGTTCCATTGCAGGAAAACAAGATGTCCTAAAGAACTGATGCAGTATATTGAAAAGCCTGCACATACAAGATTTCTAAGTAAGGCAACACAGCATTATATGAATACACTTCACAGACAACAGTGGCTAAACTTATTCCTGCTACAGTAATTAGTGAGCTAAACCTGAAGTCATTCTGCCAGTACTAATTAATACCATCTATGGCCTGTTCAAAGTGGCCACGATGATCACAGATGACATGGAATTTAGCAGATGTTAAGATGGTACCACTTCACACAATGCCCATCAACCATAAATTGTAACAACCACACCAAATGGTTTATCAGATGAGTACATTTCCCAAACTTCTGGAGCTAACTTTCAAGGAATTGAAAATTTTAAGAGTCAAACCCCTTTGAAACTCAACCATGTGATAGATTCGTGTTTCTGAGCCCCTTCTGCTAAGCCTTCAGTCCTGTGGCTCCACTTCAGGGCAGTATTTGTACATCATCTTGTGTTTTTTGTTTAGGCTTTTATATGCTTTTAAGAAAAATCATCAGGAACTCTCACTGACATCAAAACGAATAAAGCAGCTTACATTATTGTATTATTATTCCAGATAAAAGCCATCGCTCAGTGTAATCTTACCGTACAAAAGCTAACACATGATACTAATAAAATAAAATCTTATCAAGACAAAACAGCTATATGCTTAAACTAAGTTAATGGATGAAGATCTAACCCTAATCTTCATTGTTAATATCTACTTTTTTATTTAGCTTATTTTTCACATTGTAGGAGCAAAGGATTGGAAGGCACTTCCAAGGTCACCATGTCCAGACTGCTGCTACTCCAAGAAACTCTTAATACCTTAATTAATTCCTTCCTAAAATTCAAGCTTTGCCTTAAGGCAATCGGACCTTTTCCTTGACCATGATCCAGAACGTAACTGCTGACAGAACCATTCCCATTTCCAAACCAACTGTCCCAAGAGCTGATTTATCTCTATCTAACCTTGTGCTAACATCGTACTTAAAAAAAGACATTTTCCTCCTTAATGTTTATCTTCCTAAGAAGAAAAAACAAAGAACAAATTTATTTACTGTAAAGCAAATACAATGAAATAAAACCAAAACCAGTAAGCTTTTATTTTGGTAGGTTAACAAAGGCAATCTCTTTAGTCTTTCTCAACACTTAATTCATTTCTTCTGGATAACACTGAAGCCTAATTCTGCACCTATTACACTTCCCTCCTAAGGAAGTGGAGGGTTTTTTTCCCTCCTAAGCAGATAACCCAAATTCTAACCTATATCCTACAAGACGTCTCACCAGTGTCTTATGAAATAGCACATAGGACTCTTTATTTCACCCACCACATTTTAGGATGCATTTCCTTTTCCCTCAAATCATGTAATTATTATGTGATCATCTAATACATCCAGTTGTCTTCCTCCTTAGTCACAGCTAACTGCTGAGACCCCAGCATACAGAAAAAATTCTTCTGGCTCATAATGGTATGACCAAAAAGCTATTTGAAGACAGCACAACAGAAGTGTGATGAAATTCAATGATATGCAGTTCATACTGTATAGTTCTGGCTGGCAAATTGCTCCTAAGTTTGTGTCATCAACCAATTTAGCAGCATACATTTGCTTTTTACTGATGATGTTGCCATAAACAGTAACAACTAAGACTGGTCTCAAGATAAAAATCCATGAAGAATATCACTACGACAACATCCCATGTCAAAATTTGCATCTCCTCTCCCCTTCAGACAGTTATTTCTCTATTGAAGTCCAAACACGGGATCTGTTTATACTTTGTCTACAATATTCACTTACTGAAGAAGGTGCAAGATGCAACCTTCCTTTTTAAAAAACTTAGTTCCACTTATTCCATTTAACATTTACCTCCATGTCTTCTTCCTTCCACGATTTCCTCTTACATCTTCCACGTGAATCATATTAGTCTCATAATCAAATATGAATAAGACAGTTTGTATTCTGCAATCCTATAGCCCTATTTCTGACTTGTAAGGAGTAAGGAAAACATAATACAGCACACACAGTTGGAAATTATTTTCTTGCAGGGTGTGGCAGTGGAAGATACATGCTGTTCTAACTTGAGCGTATGAATTTTGCTCCATACCTACTGGCACCACTGTCCTCACTAAAAAGTGAGAGGAAGGATTAATTTACAAATAAGGACAGAATAAATATTTGTCCTTGTTTTAGAATTTCTTTCCTTTTCCTTCTTTGAGATGGGAGAACAAGTTCTGGTATTTTCTTTGCAAGGTCTAATTCAGCTTAGTATTTTTATCAACATTTGTTGATACCCAAGTCTACAGTTCCCTTATCTACAGTAAACACAAGTTTAAGAGTCAGGTTGCATTCAAGTAGGTTTTAGTTACACTGCAATGACCAGGGTTCCTCCTAATGCAAAAAAATTCAGACCATGGACCTTGAGACAGACTTTTTTTTTTTTAACAGGGAAGATGCAGCAGAACTTAGCATCAGTGTTTTACCCTTGACATCAGGGGAACCACGACTTCACTCAATCCATTCATGTCTACCCTGGTCTCCAACACACCTCAGTGCAGGGACACAAAACTCAATTCTGCTCACAGCAGTATAAAATCCAGTTTGACTATGAAAGTTGAGAAACATGTGAAATGAGTTACAAGTATTACTTTTTGCACCTCCGTTTACCAGAGGTATTTTCCTGCTGGACCACAAAAAATTATATCAAAAGGAAACAGGTGGTAGGAGGGAAGAGGAAGGACAAATAAAAACATAAACAAAAAATTGCACAGCCCAAAAATTCCAATGGTACTAAAGGAAACAATGCAAAAGATACTGATCGGCAAATACTGCTTTCCTTGTTCCAGCTGGACCATTAAGATTAAATCTCCCCAAACCAAGATCCAGCATCAGTATGGACATTAAACCCTAAAAAACTCTACAGCCTACAAAAGAAGGGGAGTTAGGAGAACAGGAACATCTCGCAACTGCTCTCCAGTTGTAAAGAAGGCATCCTGTGGCAGTGAGGGCTACTTCCTGCTCTGTCATAAAGACAGCAACCACAGAGACAAATTAAGTGTGAGTACATTTTAGCCTACTACAGCCTTTATCCTTTTCACTGCTGTCTGTGGTTAGTATATTAACTCCTTCTTTAGAAATACAATTGTTGAAGGTATTTGTTATTTAGTGTAACTAAATGCCACTTCCAAAAGCTTTTGCAAGACTTGGGATGAGTTCCTAAGAAAGTTTTGTCCAGATGGAGAACTGTATGTAAGGAGCATAAACTACCAGAAACAGTGTTTGTTTTATCATGTTCAGAGATAATGATCAATATTCAGATGGTTACAGGATAAAATTAAATCCTCAGTAGGGAATCCTTGATCCTGTTTATGGCCTGGAGAGATGGATATGCCTGGAGCAGCTCTTTGATAGAACTGGACTCTACAGAGCTAAATGTCTGTTATCCATCTGGTGCTGTATGTGTGGTTTGTATTTGACAGCCTTTCTACATAAGAAGAAACACGTTACTCAGCCTCGTCTATTCATAACAATGTCATCACAACATTTGTATTCTGCACAGGAGGTAAATTTGTAAAAACTGGCAGGTCTGCCCTGAGCAGCAGAAAAAACAACGTGCACTCTTTAAGTCCTACTTTCCTCTTTGAATTTCCAACCTGTTAGTGAGGCATCCACAAATGTCCCATTGGACAGAAATGGAGAGTCAAAGGGACTGCGTTTCTGTTCACTGCATCCTTTCATGACTTCAGAGAAAAAAGATAAGCAGTCTAGCAAGAGCATGTGCCCCTTGAGCACACAACGCATCAAAAAGCTGAAGTCTACATGTGGTCAGACAAGTAAGACTATGCCAGTTCTCAGTTTAACACACAGTTTGGCCATCAACCACGTGCTGAGGCTGGACAGTCTTGGGAGCCTGCTCTGGTGGAGGTATATTCTGAGCTCAAGGTGCCCTCCGAGTCTCTACTAGAACTCAAGCATACAACTCAGTCACACTTCCTTCTTGAGGTCCTGCATGGACTTCCCTTTCTCCACTTAGGTTAGTAAATAAAGCATTGTAGCATCTTCTACTGATGCGTTTGAGACTATGTGAGTATCGTGCTTTGTCATTTGAACTCACTGTCACCCTGTGTCATTTAATTACACACTTGCGCACACATCTACTCCATGCTACCTCCTCACTTTTCTGTAACACTGAATGACAAAAGTAGTACTGAAACAGAAAATACTTCATGCCTCACACTAATGATGAACAAAAAGCTAAGTATATATTGTATCTTGGTAAGAGTTTTTTTTCCCCAGAAGAAAATCACCAGTTCCCCCTAGTAGGATACAAAAGGAAAGGGTCAACGTTCGTCTAATACAAAGGTGTGGCTGGCAGCCAGAGCTCTCAGACTGCAGCAATGCCTAATGGTTCAGTTGCCTCACGCATAACCTCATTCTTCATCTCATGCTTGAAGTCACTACCAAGGGCTAAGAACATAATTAGAGGTTTCCACTGAGCAATGAGTGGTAAATGTAGATGAACTACTTTGAATACAAGCAACAGGGGTAGTAAGCAGCAGGGAAGAGGAACACAGATTAGAGAAGTACAATTTCAACAGCAAGGGCTATTCAGACTTTATCCAGAAATCACACTAAAACTACTCTTTTTTCCCACTTGTTTAAATTTTAATCAATTCTGATAAGAAATACGACTGCAAAGCTACACTCAGTCATTCAAATATTCTGTGAGGCGCAATACTTTAAACTACTCTGTGGTATCTTTCTCACTTGCATTCTCCTATTATGTTTTTCAACACAGTAAAATTCTGCGAGGGGAAAGGCTGCATCTTGTAGCACCATTCCTTCTGGGAGCAGCAGACAGTACTTCCAAGGGATTTTACATCAACGAAAGGATCACACTCCCCAACTAAAGACATCTGAGATCAAGTGATGTACGTGCTCAGTGCCGATACACTTGCAGTCCACCAACACAAGCAAGGAGTAAAAAGTCAAACCAAAAAGACTCCAAATAGTTTATGCATAAATGAACCATGGAGACAGCCAGCAACATTAACCTGTATCCTCCCTGAAGAGAGCTTCCATCTGTTTGTTTTAAACTGAGGAGCAAAGAGCATGTGGTGATTAAAAAAATGCTTTTTCATTATGTCCAAGAAAGTGGGGAAAAAAACCCTTGTATTTAGGTTTTTCCCTATTACATAAAATATATTGATTCCTTTTACTTCTCTCTTATTAAGTCTGTGAAACAAAGTCCGGAACAAGCTGCAGCTGACTGTGTTAAAACGAGGCTGTTGATCACACCGATCATTTTTTCACAAGATGTTTTACGCACACGTGAAAGCCTAAAACAGGTTTAATCTGAAACCTAAATGTTGTTGTTCTGCAAAAAACAACCACGTCCCCTTACTCACCCAATTGTATCAGCAGTGATGATTTTCTAAATTAGTTAAATAAAAGACCTCCTGCAGTAATCTTCACAGATAAATCAGGTAAGAAATACTTTTTCTTATATCTATTTCCCTATTTTTATCAAGAGAAATAATCCCTATCTGGAATATCTGAAGTCTTTTTGTTTTGGTCAGCTCTGTAAACAACAATATGTCAACATCCAGTTTCTCAGCATGTATTTGCAAACTGTGATAAGCTTGCTCTAGAAATAAAGAGCTCAAACACATACATACATACATGCACAGGCAATTTTAAGGTTTCCACTCTCATACGTCTTTGAAACGAAATCACCAAGAAACATATCCAAAAGTTTCTACAATAGATGGGGCACAGAATCAAGAGGAAAATTCTTAACTTCTTTTTATGTTGACAAAAACTGATAATTTTTGTCCATGTAGCAAGACATTCAAATATTTTGGTTTTAAATAAGTAGCATAATATATTATAATGAAACACATTTTGTGCTGAATTACATAAAAGGAAAGGTATGCAAGTTTAATCAACTATTACTTAGCATATTCCCCACTTGCAGTCAGACAGTATTCACACAAGTCACACATTCCTCAACCCTTTAATGTTGCAAGATTACTAGACGCTCCAAGCATATCTGTACTCCAAATAAGACTGCAGTAATGCTTCTACTGAATTTCTACCACTATTACAGTACAAGTTGGGCTACAGGAAGCAATCTGCTGCAAACTGACCATAATGCTGCTGGAGGTACTAAAATCAGCATTTAAAAATGAAAACCCAAACCCAAATGCTCCCATCCCAACTGAACAAACCCACCCCAGATACTCACCATTCATAGCTGTGGGAAACTGAGCCATCATGGTCTTGAATATGCCTTGCTAGCTCTTAGCCATCTGCAACATAAAAACATTGTGCCATTAATAATGCAACAAGGGCAAAACGTAGCTCAGTGCTCCCGCTGAGCAGGGGGAATGTCTGTCCCCTTTAGCCCACACTTCCGATAGCGAACAATGCCAGGCTTGAGGCTGCTGCTGAACAAGCTGAATTTACATTTGGGAGGAGGT
Source organism: Nestor notabilis (assembly GCF_000696875.1). Classification (NCBI taxonomy): domain Eukaryota; kingdom Metazoa; phylum Chordata; class Aves; order Psittaciformes; family Psittacidae; genus Nestor; species Nestor notabilis. The sequence goes on along the minus strand of NW_009917929.1, from coordinate 12,730 downwards.
GGAGGAATTATTTTTTATAGGGTATGCAGTGTGCTAGTGGCACATTCTTAAAGGAAAACAGTACCAACTGTTTAGCAACTGCTGCATAATGTACACAAACAGTTGACAACACGTCAGAGCATATGGTGTGGAGAACAGCCCTCTCCTGGCAGCAGGACAGACTCAGGGTCCTAGCAGACCCCGATATGAGCTCTCCCTGGTAAATATTGATGCATATCATAAGAAAAGTTCAATGCACAGCTCTGTAACAGAATGCTTCTGCTGAGAAGAGTGGAAGAACAATTATTATTCAAATTCATCCATTCTGCTACTCCATGCATTCACTATTTACAAAGAAAACACTCTTACAAGATGTATTCCAAAGGAAAATTACTTGACCTAATAAAAATCTGTAGTCAGCCAGTTTTCTATAACCAGCACAGTGAAGTTATTCCTTCTCTTGAGGTATTGCATAAAGACTCAAAAGCAGCATTTGAAGGGTTCTCAATATAATTTACTTCCATAATAAATATCAGAGTCCTAAGACTTGCTTTGGTATTGTAGTATGCATCCTTTCAAGAGCAACTATAGTAATGCTTTTAATCCTACAGAATAGCAAAACACTCACTAATACTTACCTGAGAGGTAAGCATAACCACCTCTTTACAAACAGAATCAAGACAACGCAGTGAGCTTTTGCTTTGGAAGAGTTAATTGTGTTCAATACTGAAATTTACACATCATTATCCTGTGCTCTACATAGAGAAACTATTGTTCAGGATGAAGATAGAAAAATTAAATTTTAATTAAAAATAAACAAAAATCACATCTCGGATCCCTCTGTCACTCCCTCTTCAAATACCAAACCTTCTCTCCCCCCCAAAAAAACCCCTCACCTCTCAATACAACCACAGATTTAATATTAAGTACAGAAATACCACACACACACACACCCCCACTCCCATTCCCTGCAAGGAAACTCCTGCACATCTCATCATAAAAATCAAGCAGCTGGAAAGCCCTCTGGTTTCACGTGTGGACAGGAGAGCATTGTTTCTATCTACTGCACATTTCTGCAATAAAAATAAAGTGTCTGGGATCAGTTGCTAACAATTCCCTCTTTATCATTATCATCACCATCATCATTATTATGGTATTTTTTTATATTATTTGTACTATTATTAATATATCCTATAAATAATATTTAAATCATGCTATTGTAATAGGTCACAAATCATTCATTCTCCCTGGGTTATTTGTAAATCTCGTAAGCACACATGCACCAGGTCGCCCCCAAATGAATGAACAGTATTTTACCTGAAGTTATCTTGCTCTGTGTTGTTTATGTAACTGTCCAGCGAGGAATGAACATTTTAGTTTTGATTTACTTTTTTTAAAATCTGACACATTACAAAGCAGTGTCATTAAGATACTTGACATTCCTGTCTTTTATATGCCTTGTACACACATACATTTGTGTATACACACACATACATACATGTATGTTAAAAAAAAAAGTAAATGGAATGAGCAAGTCCAAATGATCTCTCAGGGTGACATTCGGTATCAGCTGCAGAAAGATGAAAAAAAGGAAGCACGGATCTATTCCAGGACATGAATTCTAAAAGAAATGGGAGTATTTTTAGTTTGCTTCCAGCATTCCTTCCTAGGCCTTACCAGCAACCTACTAAGAGACATCTGAAATCTATATATAGGCTTCCTAAGAACCACTTCCAATGTTGTTAAACATTTCTACAGCATGTTTCTCTGTAAAAGCTGTTTTGTCAAGGAGGGAGAGCCTGAAACCATGACACAGGAGCAGGATGCTGAAGAATATCCCGAGAATCAACAGAGCAAAGTTCAATAGAGCTCTGCTTTGACTGAGATATCCACCTGCATGCAACATCTTCTGGACTTACAGTCTTACTGGATAAAGGCCACACATTTGATCTTTTCTCCAATGTATTTTATTTTCTATTTTCATTTTATTTTTTTTTTAATGAGTAATAATAGTCACAGGACCATAGAATAGCCCAAGTTGGAAGGGACCCACAAGAATCAGAGGTCCATAGACTCCACACAGGACTACGTAAAAGCTAAATCATGTATCTAAGCACACTGTCCAAACACTTCATAGCTTGAGGCCATAACCATTTCCACTGTTACCAACAGCCACCTATGTATACAGGCATCTATTTTTCACTAATCTGAGACAAATGATCTCTGTCCTGGGCTGTATCTAAAGAAGCATGGCCGGCAGGTTAAAGGAGGTGATTCTGCCCCTCTACTCTGCTCTTGTGAGACCCCACTGCAGTACTGCATCCAGCTCTGGAAGCCCCAGCATAAGAAGGATGTGGAGTTGTTGGAGCAAGGGCAGGGGAGGCCATGGAGATGCTCAGAGGGCTGGAGCACCTCTGCTATGGAGACAGGCTGAGAGAGCTGGGCTTGTTCAGCCTGGAGAACAGAAGGCTCCAGGGAGACCTTAGAGCAGCTTCCAGTGCCTAAAGGGGCTGCTAAGAAATCTGGAGAGGGAGTTTTTACCAGGGCATGAAGGGACAGGACAAGGGGGAATGGCTTTAAACTGAAAGAAGGTAGATTTAGATGATCTATCAGAAACAAGTTAGTTACGGTGAGGGTGCTGAGGTGCTGCCACAGGGTGCCCAGAGAAGCTGTGGCCACCCCGTCCCTGACAGTGTTCAAGGCCAGGTTGGACGGGGCCTGGAGCAACCTGCTCTAGTGGAAGGTGTCCCTGCTCATAGCAGGAGGTTGGAACTGGATGAGCTTTAAAGGTCCATTCCAACTCAAATCATGCTGTGATTCTGTAATAACAGCAGTTTCATAGCACATATCAAGCAGTATCAGAAACTGTAGTCAGACACCAAATACAGCACACCCAAGTTACCATCCATACCACCACCTGTCCTCTCAAGGAGTCCAAGATCAGATGTTCCTAATACCACACTGTTTGATACTCTGTTCCAGTGCAGCACTCTCAAAAATAAAGACCAGCTCAAATTATTGGCAGAAGTTTTTTCAGCATAGCTGAAAATTCCCCAAGTTTCCCAAGCCTGGGCTGACCTGGCTTGGTAAGTCAGCATCATACACTGCTATGTAGATGCACCAACCTTAGGTCCAAAACCAAGAGGGAATTGCCCAACAGATCTGTACTGAGACTACGCTACACCAATGTGATGTGATTAAATCACAGCTTAGCTCTGTCATCTCACTATTGTGTCTATGTGCAGATCTTGTCGTATTCTAAAATACCAGACCTCAAGGGCACCAAAAAACTCATACACTAACCCTCACAAATAACGAAAACTACAACCCTACAGAAGCAGCCAGGAATCATAAACAGGATTTTTACAGGATTTTAACTGCACCAGCACTGAGACCCCATCCTATCCTTTGCAAAGATCCATTTCACCTGAACATCAGGGTTACACCAAGCACACAATGCATCTCTTGTGACAGATTCCAAAGTTGTGCCAAGAGGTAAAAAAGGAAAAAGGAAAAATAAAAGTATCACTGCAATGTAATTTCCCTTCATTCAGTTTTTTAGGGAAGGAAGAAACAGCCCAGTAAACTCAATGTCAACGCACATTTTTCAAAGGTCTGTGGAAACAGTCCTTCCCAAAGAATGGCGCTGGCACTCAGCAAGTATTGTCTTCTGTGTTTCCACAGTGTGCCCCAGAAGCTTAGATATTATGTATGGAACAAAGTTTAAAGCAGCGTATTTCCACAAACTCCAAATAAAGTTGTTTTAGTTGCCATCTGTAAAAACACCTTGCGCCCTCAAGACACCAGAGTGCCCCATTTATTTACCAAGGGGAATCTCAGCAATGTATTCTCACTTTAGGTCAAACTCACTTTTTTTAATTACTCTGATAACTTTTAATCATTAATTGAGGTGAAACTTGTAAATTTCCAAGGAACCTTATGATACAGCACTAGAGAGGAACCCAATGCCACATAAAAACACTTATGGAAGAAAAAAAAAAAACCACAGGAAGGGACTATAACCAGTATCCCAAACAGGTGATAGAGATGAAAAAATGGCCATCATAACCAGAATAACTCACAGAAAACTATTTGTTTCTGAAAAAAGTTCTAGGAGTGCTTGGTGAACTCAGTTATCAGTCATAAGAAACTGTGGCTGCCACAGCACAAAATCCACGTTGTAATAAACCAGGATCAAACATCCATGCGAACACTGCAGATGACATCAAGCCCTGCTGCCATTTAGGGTGAACACAGGAAAACTTGGATGTTACATTTAAATAGCAGAACACCAAGTTCTTGTAAACAAACCATATGACTAGTCCCAATGTTTAAAGCATTGGTTGTTTTCACAAACTGACCTGCCAAACTGCAACTTCTGTTCCCTCTCTCTTGTTCTTTATAGTTGGTAAAAGTTGAGAACAGAAGTGAGGAGATGGCAAGAAGCAGAGGGGGGGACACCTTACAACCATCCTGAAAGCATTAAAAAGCAGCAGAGGTGGGATGACTGCAGGAAAGGGAAAAGAAAAAGCATCTTTTCCATCATAGGCACATTGCCATTTTATGAAGAACAGCTTTACCACAATCTTTGTTAATATTTATACTCAAATCAATTTTTTTTCCCAAAATATTTCTCAGAAAAACCACAGCCACATAGTTTTAGTTGGAATGAAGGTCTGGTGCATCAGGCTCTGTCCCACCAGTTAAAGTGGAGGAAAGCAAATACCGTAGAAGCAGCATGTTGGACACACTATTACGCTTCTGTTTTTCTCAGGGGCAGAACGAAGATACATTGCAGATTTTTGCTGTAAGAACCAGTTGGCAAGGACAGAGACTGCAGTACTAGTTGACCAGTCTACTCTTTGCAACACCTGTAAATGGGGACAACAGAAGACTACTATTAGTGTTTGCAAAGCAAACGGTGACAGTGTCATAGCCCATGTTGTTGCTCTGTGCTTTTTTTGGACTATCCTCTTGAAAAACCAGAGAATAATAAGCATTAGAAAGGGATTACAAACCAGCACAGTCCAGGATTTCTGTTTGTTTAAGACATACCAGTAGAAAAGTTTACTGATAAAAAATAGAAAAGAAACCCACCACATATTTTGGCAGGCCAAGAATTTACCTCCTTTATGCAGTGGAGTTACACACAGTGACATGGCCTTTTCACAGGGTACTGTGGCCAGCCTCACAAAGTCCACCCACTCATAGCAAATGAATGACATCAGTAACAAAATGCAGAAGTCAATCCCAGGCAGCTTAGCACACCCCAGCTCCTCCTGCTCCTCTCTGTTTCTGTGGGAATGCCTTATTTTCACAGTTTAAGGAAAAAAAAAACCCCAACAAAAACCGAAAAACCAAAAGCAAACCCAAAAAAACGAAAGCAAACCCATTGAAAAAAAAGTGTTAAGTATTTACTGCTTAACCCTATGGTACAAAGTCCCTTCCTCGCTCACTGTTACAGAGCAATTTGCTTCCAAACAGCGATAGAAACAGAACACCAGAATATTTCTGACAAATATCCTTCTGCCAACCTTACCCAACTAACAGGCTTTCTGAATATAGTGACCACGCAAAATGGATGCCATGCAAAATACAAGAATCTCTGTTTCTGTTTAAAAAACATAATTGTGTGGTCAGTATTGATGGGTTTACTCTGTTTCTTACACAGCTGCTCAGCTGTGAAAGCACCCATTCAAAATATCAAGACCCAGTTCAACTCTTTCCTCTGTCTCTGGGGACTGAAACTGATCTTTCCTTCCTCCCAGGAGAAGACTTTCCCACATTTTATTACATCGTTTCAGGAAACCCATACCCAGTGTCTGGAATAGTAACATCAACTAAGGACTTCAACCTCATATGTGAAATTATCTACCATTAAGCCAAAGGGCCACAGGTCCCTCTCTGTCCATGCCCCTCCAGCTTTGATTCTTCTTTGCAAAGAAGAAATTCTGAAGGAGGGAATGAGAATCCCAGTTCAGAAACCTCACTGCTTATATCCCTGGCCCTTCTTCCAGGAGACATGTACATTAATTTCCTCAGGAAAAGATGGGAATTGAAACCAGCTCTGTCACACCCCGGAAGCATATATTCACTAACCTGATCCCAGACACAGATAAGGCATCACCACATCTGCTTGCTTTGCTTCAAAAGAAAAAAAAAAAACCAACCAAACCAAAACAAACAAACAAACAAAAAAGTAAAGAAAAAGCAGAGGGTAGGTCATTTATGAGTTATATTTTTAGAAGGTTCCGGGCTTCTATCTCAGAGAAGGAACTCCAGGCTGCATATCACAGCCCCTCCAGAGAGCTGAGTGATACACTTGCTCCTGAACGGGTGGTAACTTAAAATACACTCTTGTCTTTTTTGCTTCCTACTTCCTAATTTACATGAGTCCCCACTTCATGTGCTGTTTTTTCTAGATTCTGTTTTGAGACACATCAGTCCTCACATCTAATTGTATGCAAGCATTGTACAAAAGCCCTAAGATGCTGTTCAGTGAGGTCCACACACCTTGAAACCTGCAGCTCTCTGTTTCCACATTACAAGTCCTAATTTATGTCAATGTGGACTTGGCAACATAAATCTTTGATAAGTTTTCTTTTCTTTTTGTTATTTTCTTACTTCAACCGTGACTGGAAACATTGAGAGCATATTACTTAAGAACTTATCCATTTGAAATCTTGCCAACTTAGAGGATGTTTTGGAGCCTATTCCTATCCTTCCATCAGAAGCACAAGCAAAATCTGCCTTCTACCACAGGAAAAAAACCTAACTAAAGAATTCTTGATGTTAACTTCTCATTACGATACAAGGGCTTCTATTTAACTTGTTGCTCAGCCTTAAGTCACAGGTAACAGTGCAAAACACACAGAACATCAAACGAACTGCTATAGCTAAGCATAAACCAAAAGATACAGAAGATGCAGGCAGCCTTCCATGCTCAGCAGAGAACAATCTTTCACTATTTATAAAACTAATGAAGGCAGAATGTTCAGCGAAGGCTTGGATTTACATTTTAGGTATCTGCTTTCAAGTTGGGCAGGCGCACAAAACCACTTCAGGCTTCACTTCTCAAAACTAAGTTGACAAGCAGAGAGGAGACAGGCCACAAAAGGCCTTTAAAGCAAAGAAATGTAGTTTATCTTTGATAAAACAAAACCCAGGGAAACCTCACGAGAGAAAAAGCAAAGATCAGCATATAGCAATTGGAACGTGAAAAATCAGCTAGGTAGCATTATTCTGGATGGGTAAAAATGCATTCCCCAAATGAGACAGAAGAATGTGGGGAGATCCTGCCCAGTATGTGAGCCCCGAGAGGCACGCTGGTCCCGAGCTGGACCCAGGACTCCAGCCGCATGGCCACAGCACTTCTCACCTACCCCAGCTGAAGCCACCTGCTTCTGACCCTGCTCTCAGCCACAATCCCTGTGTCCATGCTATACTAGCAAGAACAATCCTTCAAAGCATCCAGTTGAAATTTGGTCTCTTAACCTCTAATGCTGAGCTCCACAGCACACAGCAATAATGTTTTGACCATGACAAGTTCACAAAGTTAGGGAATCAATTATAATCCGGGTTAGACACACGTCTCAATGTCATATAAAGTCCCTATAAGCAAAAATACACCTCCATTAGAAAGACACTTGCTCTATCTTAAAAAACTCATAATAATATGACTACACTAAAAGTGCAGTGGAAACAGCAAGAGAGTTACAGACTTTGATTAGTAAAATTCTTGACCTTTGAAAGATAAGACTAAAAGTATTATTTAAGGCAGCTCTGATTTTTGATACATTTATTAGTATAGCCATAATAGGTGATTTTTTGCATTCCAGAAAGTAGTATTTTTAGCAAGAAAGAGTAACTCCCATTTCCTGTTCTTCTCTTACTTCATGTGTGTGTTGTTGAATCACTAACTGCAGATATCACTCATCACAGATGCCACAGAATTTCATAAGCTCCACTTGCATCAGCCTTGAAAATTTTCACTGAAAGAGCCAGCTCAGAATCATTATCTGCTACTTCTGAAGCTGAAGCAACAACAGCCCATATCAAAATGTCGCAAGTCAAACTGGCTGCTCTCAGAATCACTGTTCCAAAGAAGCTGTCACTTACCTGGATCAACCACGCTTTTTTCAAGTATCTGTAACTGCAAAAATGTTTGAAAATAGTTCTCAGGCAGTTGTCCTCTATTAGGTAATTCTAATGCACTGTGCTGCTACTGTCATCACGTCACATTATTTGAGTTTCATGGGGTGTTTTGAAAATAAGAGTTACGCAGCACTGTTCTCATTCGTATATTAATGTTCAATCCATTACTTTAACTCTGCGAATCAAGTAACTGACCTGGCCAGGCTGCGTTTCCTGACAAAGTCTTCAAACATTCTGAATTTGAAAAAACAATGAAATTTCATCATCTCCACTTTTACTTTATGATTTTTATGCGACTTAATCCTTACCTTTTGAACATTTGGTGCTAATGGCACGACAGTACCAGCAAAACAAATTACTACAGTCTCTGTATAGTCTTGAAATGGACAGTAAAACTAAGTATGTGTGAAGGTAAGAAGAATCAGGCTCCTCATGAAATAAAATCCCCTACCTTGTTTTTTAGAGACTTATCCTTAAATAAATCTGAGAATTAAAAAAAAATATCCTGATAGACAAGTTAATAAAAGAAAGGAGTAACATGCTAGTAACCAAGTAACCTGTATGCTTAAGTTCTTAGCATGGCTTTCTAAGGGTATGAGACATGAGTAATTAATACATACTTTGAAGAATCCCATCATTCAACATGAACCAAACTGCAAAGATCTTAAATGCCTACAAGATTCATGAAAACAGGCAACCAGACAGAGAAGACACTAACGAATTTAGTGCCCCAACCAATGAGAAAGACTGCTGTATGATTGAGTGCCATTATGCTAGACGATGATCTATCACCAACCAGGGTACACAAGAAAAATGCAGTTTTAAAAGGTGAAGTTCAAGGTTGGTAACATGTTTTTAAAGCTAAAAAGAATACAGTAACTACCCTATTTCACCCCATAACTAGGATCAACCTCTGAACCTGAAAGTATACTTTGTGTGAAGTGTTTTATTGACAAGTGATAGTGCTTGAAATAGGTCAGCAAGTCATAAAAAAAGAGAATTATCTAATTAGCTCTACATTATCTTTGTTATCTTTATAATCACCAACCATTGGAAAGGTTAGGAAAGGTCCCTGACTTTCCCACATCATTCAGCCATATGAAACGAGCCCTATGATCTAAAAGTAACACCACAAATTCACAAACCAACAACCTATTGCTCTCACAATTTTTACAAAAGGACTATGTTTACATCAAGCTTCCCCCTAAAACTTAAAAACATGTCAAGTTATATTAGATGATGGATCCTTCCAAGAGATACAGCATTACACTAAACTGAAAGCAGCTTTTGAAAGGCAAGATAGAGTAACTTGACAACGAGGAAATATAGCAGTGGCATATATATATATGGAACAAATCACAGTACCAGTGCTGCCAGGAACACTGGCTGATGTCATTGCAAGACCAGGTTCTATGATTTTTGGAAGGTGAAGGATCCTGATGACTGGAAAAGGCAAACATCCCACCCATCTTCTGAAACGGCAAGAGGGATGGTACAAAAGCCTGTTAAATCAGACTTTCAGTCCCTGGAAAGATTATGCCCAAGTCCTCCTGGGAGCCACCTACAGGTGCTTGAAGAACAAAAAGGTGATGGAAAACTGTCAGCATGCATCTAGCCAGGATGAACCACGCCTGACATCTCACAGCTTTCTAGGTTGAGATGACTGGCTCTGTGATGCAGGCAGAGCAGCAGAGTTCTGAATTTATGAAGGCTTTCAGCAAGGTCTTCCACAGTATCCTTAGAGCCAAACTGGTGAAGTATAGTTTGAATAGCTTGACTGTAAACTGGGTGGAAAACTAGCCTGACCACTAGACTTTGCACTGATCAGTACTGCAAAATCCATCTGGTTGTAACCAATGATGTTCCCTAGGGGTTGGTATCACAGAGTACAGTTTAAGGTCTCCCTGGGCAATGGGATGGGATTCACTCTGAGCAAGTGTGGATATCAAAGTGGAGAGGGCTGCCCAGTGAGTCTGTCCACCCTTGGAGGTAGTCCAAACACAACCAGACATGGCTCTCAGCAGCCTGATCAAAGCTGGCCATGCTTTCTGTGAGGGTTGGACTAGATGACCTCCAGAAATTCCTTCAAAACTATATAATTCTATGACTACATTTTAAGTAACTGAAAGCAAATGGAAGCAATTTAAAAGCTATTCCTAAAACTGAAATATCTGACTTCATTTCAAGTGAAAGTAGGCCAGAAATAAACATAAAAAGTAAAGAACTTTTGAACCCGTTTTAAAAAGGCAAAGAGAACAATCTGGACTTTAAAAGTAAATCTCATGAAATGCAATTTTCATAAATTTTACATGCCGATTGAACTAAATCTTTTGACACAAGAGCAGAGGCTTTATTTGTAAACTGTTAATTAACAAGTTATCTCTCAGACCAGAGACCTCTGTCTCTATTTGCAACAGGAACTAGTAATCTGGACTACGCTGCTCTTCAGGAACTAATCACAAGGTCTTTCCCTGAGACACCTGTTTTCAGGAGGTATGAAGCTTTTGCCTCGAGCAAAGCATGTACCTTTCACTATTCAAATGCTGCCCCATTTTCCCCACCAGCTCCAGATGAGCAGCTCAGTAAAGAATCCTCATCACCTACTTACCTTCATTTTTCATTGCTACTATGCTATGTCATGAAATTAATTCGCTTTTCAATATCAAAAGACTAAAAGAGAAATATTTGTAAAAAAACTACTGTAAGAACTGCCATGGTCCCAATCACTGTCATACCTGAATCACAATAAATAAAGCCTTCTCAATTACACAACTCAAAATCATCCACAGATCACTTCTGCCTTGACCTGTCTCACCCTGTCCATATGAATGGTGAAAAAAATAAGCAGCTATAAAGCTCTGATAGCAGACCACCACCTCTGGCAGGTAACCCCATATGGTGATTAGCATGAACAAGACATAGGTACCACATTTTTGCTATTGTTAGCGCTAAAGGAACATACTCTCTGTTTATATTACAGTGGCAGCTAACAACTCAGAGCCACATCCCATACCCTAGATCTTGTACAGATGGAGGAGAAAAAAATAAATGCAATTCCCTCAGGATGGTAATTAAAAAGATAAGCAGATCCACTTGATCTAATTTAAGCATCTCAGTTAAGAGGCAAATCTCACCAAAATTTCTGTATAACAGAGAGTGCGGAGCAGCCTAAATCCATGTTTCAGGGATGTATGCAATTCTCTTAACATCACACGGAGCCTAGAGGCTGAATTAAGGTTTCTCTAAATATCCTGAAGTACAGCAGTGTGAATGCAGAATAAAAAAACACAGCCAAACCAAACAGGAAGGTACAGTGGAAACAAGAAAACAAAAATGAGCAAGGTTTAATAGAAGAATGAAGCCCAGTTAGCTATTTATCCAATTAGTTCCTAACGCTCATTATTTCTAAACATCACTGTTTCATCAGTGGATATTGATGTTTGCTACAGCTATAGCATTTGAATGCCAATCAAATTTCAGATAAACAATTTAAGCTTCTTGAATGCAAGCTGCATTTTATGCACCACTGATGTTATCCACCCTGCCAAGCAAGGCTTTGTATGTTTTCCTGTGTACATACAAGCATGGGAGCTGCTGCCACCACAGGCAGGCAGGAACAAAAACAACTTTTAAAACCCTCTTGTTCCCTGAATAGAGATGCATACAACAGCCAGCCTGAACGCAAGGGCAAGCAGCTTGTAACTTCTCGTTTTGGGGCTTTAGATGGGGAATTTCCAACTGACCACAGAATTACAGAATCATCATAGAATGGTTTGGGTTGGAAGGAACCTTAAAGCTAATCTAGTTCCAACCTCCTGCCATGGGCAAGGACACCTTCCACTTGACCAGGTTGCTCCAAGCCCCTGTGTCCAACCTGGCCTTGAACACTGCCAGGGATGGCCAGCCACAGCTTCTCTGGGCACCCTGTGCCAGGGCCTCAGCACCCTCACAGGGAAGAATTTCTTCCATACAGCTCATCTAAATCTCCCCTCTTTCAGTTTAAAGCAATTCTTCCTTGTCCTATCCCTCCATGCCCTTTTAAAAAGTCCCTTTCCAGATTTGCTGTCGGCCCCTTTAGGCACTGGAATTTGCTCTAAGGTCTCCCCAGTGCATTCTCTTCTCTAGGCTGAATGTTTAAAAGAACCGCTGTAAACCTATGTTAAAGATCACAGGTGCTATCTAACGCACAGTCTACTTTCAGGTTCTACAATGTGACAGATGTCAAAGTGTCACCTGCTATGAAAGCCATTTCATGCATTCTAAATATCTTAATACCCAGGGAACCACATCACATATCTCAGCCTAGTTTTATTCTCTGAATTACTACATGCACGGTGTGAAGCCGAAACCGAGGAAAGCCAGTCTCTACAGACAAAACAGTTCACAAACTTTAACTGCACAAATCAGTTCAGTTTCTCCAAACTCTAGGATTTCACAGTAACTACGAGAAACAAAATCACCATTACACAAACCGGGGTCTGTAGCAAATCGGAGTCACCTCACCTCACCAGGGCGCTCCCTTGGGCACCGACACCGGTGTCTCTCCCCCTTGCAGGGCAGTAATAAACCGAAGGCGAGCAGCAGGCGCACTAGAACC
>NW_009917928.1:21695-25247 GCF_000696875.1 Nestor notabilis | reverse complement strand
CGTCGGCCCCGCTCTGGGCAGCCGCGCGGCGCCGCTGGGCTCCAGCCACGGGAGAGAGTCCCGAGCCCACGGTCCTCTGCTCTGAGCTGCATCAAAAGCAAGAGCTCAGAAACGCGAGCAATTACCTAAACAAAGAGCAAGGACCAAAGCAGTTGCCTGCTCTCCCCCTTGCACACAAGGATCACACCTTTCAAATAGGGACCTGACCCACCCTTTTGAGCTTCCACAGGTGCTGCCGAACATCTGACGTCCCCCCCCAAACCTGACCTGGACACACGCTGGTGAAAGATTTACCTAATGCTTCGTTTAAACACAAAATTTACGTGTCAGCCATCAATCTGGAAATATGCCTCGTTACTCCATAGTCCATGCTTTAAAACAGACAACTCTCCTAAAATACCTCTTCAAGAGTTTTCAGCTCCTCAGGGCTCCTATAAGCCCTTCTGAAACCTCTGGCAGACAAGATGCTCCCTCCCGATATGTACTATTCACAAGCCTTCAGCTTTCTCTAAAGTAGACACTGCTTTGTGAAGGTAAATAAAAGATTCACATTAAATCCTACATACGTATAGGTGCTTAAGGACAGTGTTAAACAAATTGATTTCATCCTTCTGCTATGTATTTTCTGCACCTGGTATAAAATCAGTTCAAGACGACTGAAGCACAGGCAGGAAACAAGTGTTGAGGAGCATATGGGTACAATCTGCTGAAACCCCAAGTAAGGAAACAAACTTCGCAAGGCTGACTTGTCTCTGAAACATCCCGTGCATCCTCATGTTATTTACAGGAAGCAAAGCCAGCTCTTTTTTAAGATTCCAGCTTGCTGGGACAGTGTAAACCTTTACAAACCCATCTCAAAGGAGCAGTAAAATCTGCAAGGTTCACTTTGGATCTTACCAAGCATCTTCTCATGTTCAAAGCAAGCCATGAAAGAAAATTACCTCGATTAGTAGGTTCTTCCTTAGCTCCTGTATATTAACTGCAGCACCCTGTGAAACAAAATCTGTTACCTTTGAAGAAGGCTTCTGTAAATAGGACTCCTGCATTTGAGTGAGCTGTAAACAACCCAACCAAGCTCTCGGCATGATGCCCGTGCAACTGGTATTTATGTGGTCTGCATTTACCTTTCATGCAAGTAACAGAACATGCTCTACAGTTTTTCCCCACACTTTTTTCAAGATAGAAAATTGCTTATGGTAAGCAGCATGTACACATTAACACCAAAACCATTAGGAACAGTTTAAGTATCTTTTTTAATTTTCTTACAACCACTTAAAACTGTCAGATACCACAAATTTATGTACACTATTTACAGACAAAACAAGCAAAATATCCATCCAAAATATTCTTTAAAAAATCCTCTGATTAAATTGTTACACCTGCTCAAACAATGGTGGGACTTAATAGGCATATTATTTTCTTGTGCATGTTCCTCTTCCATGTAGTACTTCAGTCTCACTGCATATATATATTTTTTTAAAGTTAAAAGAAAGATAAAACAACAAGCAGAAGGGACACAACACAACATGCATTTAAATCTTTGTTTAAGAACAAGCAGCTAATTAAAAAAGGCAAAATACAGGAAAAGTGCATCAGTTCCAATGAGTTAGTATAAGAAAGCGGCCCACAAGTGGAGAGCAGGTACCCTTTAGGGCAGAGTCTCCTAGAAGACCTCTGATTGTCTATAAAGATTATTTAAAATTTATTTAAAACAAATTGGGGGGAAACAATAAAAAAAGAAATGAGAGAGGAGAAACATGACACCTCCAGATTTTATTTTCTTTTTCCATGAGGTTTCTTGGAAACTGGTGCTCAACAACTTTCAGACTGGGCAGGAATTCACTGGTGTCCGGACCTCATTGTTCATTCATGCCATTGGAGTGAGGCATCCCTGTATCCCAAGCAGAAGGCCTCTTCCTCTTGAACTGTGCAAGGCTAGAGAGCTTCCACAGGCTCTGCGCCACGGTTGTGCTAAGTCAGTTAGACCTACTGCCTCTGAATTTTGTCAGCGCAAGAGCTGCTCACTTCCATGGCTTAAAGCTGGGCTTTGCACCTAACAGAGTAACTTTGTCTTCTCATCAAAAAGTCCATTTGTATGTCTGATGCATTTCAGAACAACAGATGTGATCTTGAGGAAGCGAGAAATGACCATGGAGACGAAGTGTCACTAACCTTAACTCACTTTTGCCATATTTCATACAGATTACTAATATTTTTCTTTTAGAAAAAACACTTCACAATAAAAGGCTTGTTAAACCTGGTGCTCCCAAGTCCCATTCTAATCCTTCACCCAAAAGGCTGCCTTTGAAAACAAGGCTACATGCATGTTTGGGGAAGGTCGGCAGCACTCTGAAACAGGGGTTCAGCACACAATCCCTTTAAAATGGAGCCTTCAGCCACCATTTGAAGTCTCCTAACAGAGCCTGTGTCTTTGTGCTTCGTTACTTTTAGGTAATTTGAACTCACAGTAGACAGTAACCAGCCTGCCACTATGTGACAAGACTGGTTAAGGAGTAGCTTTGTACAGGATCATCGTATTTTTGGCTTTCTGGTAAGGCTACTTCATCTAGTAACTTGTCTAACAACAGATTTGGTCCAAAGGTATTCAGTCTCCAGTATGACCTTGACAGTTTTGAAGCCTATTCCATTACATTCAAAAATCTCACAAGCCACTTTGCCTTTTGCCAACAACTTAACCAAGTCTTTGTACTTTGTATACAGAGGAATGGAGTGCTCAGTCAAATCAACTGTAAATACATTTACACTTCTGCAGACCTAGCAGCTAGATACTCCTTCCCTCCTTTAAAGCATCATTGGAATCAAGAATAAACACTAGCAAACCCTAAAGAAACAATAAAATACTGCTGAAAGCTTTGACAAGGAAAAGTAATCTTAACAACCATTCCCAAACTCTGTATATACTGTTTCCATTAATCCCAGGAGACTGCAAACACTCCTGGAGTTCTATACAACACACAAATGATCTGCCTTTTACTTCATTCCTCAAAGAGCAACTCACAGAAATGTTTAGCATTAGGAAAAAGTAGTCTTCATTCACCAAGATCAGTGCTGTAACCCTCTGCTTTCAGTTAAGGATGGACTGCAAGATGCTCAAGCTTTGGGGGATAATTCTACCACATTAACCTTCTATGACATTTCTGGAGGTCAAATATGTCTGTTATGGAATCGTTGTGATGGTACAGACAGCTACAGTAGCTCAACAAAACCTTTCTGCCTAATAAGGCTTAGCTTAGCACAGCACAAGTGCCATGTGGAGGCACCGCCAGGTTTCTAAAGCTATGATGTGCAAAACCAAGACTGTACCTATGAAAATACACAAGAATACAAACCGTCAGTGGGTCAGCCAAGGGTAATTTCTTTTTACCATCCACACCAACAGAACATGAGACCCAGTGGAAGGCTCATTTTCTTGTACTGAAGACATTAGCAAGCCATCACTGCACTCCACTTTGTCATATTTTATGGTGAATGATGTAGAGGATAGCACAAATCCCTGAAGCCTAAATTACTGCAGTCCCAGCAATTCCTGCT
>NW_009917928.1:0-21664 GCF_000696875.1 Nestor notabilis | reverse complement strand
GCAAGACTCAGCCATCAGCTATCCAAAATCCAGTTTTGAAGAAACAGAGCAACTAAAGCAGTGCGTGAGTCGATTTCAAGTCATGTTGGAGTAAAATGAACAAATATAAGTGCAGTTGTGTCATCTGCCACACACAGAGAAAGAGGAACTTGAAACAGTCAAGTAGAAACACCATCCATCAAGATAAAGCCCCAATTATCCCTTTTAAATCCAGCAATAAAACAGAGTGCATTTTTTCCAGGAAACAGAGTGTACAGTACCCGTGTGCAGCATAAAAACATTTCACAAATAATGAAAACATCCCTTTTGAAAATCTCAACAAAAATAGATCCCATTGGGACCAGACTGTCAGTGCCTCCCAAAACAAGGCAGAAAAATCCAGCCTATAAAACATGCTAAAGGTGACCAGTAAGTATCCCACTAACCTCTGAAACTGCTGACTGCTTTATTTACTGAATGGAAAAAAAGTATGACATTTGTATTTAAAACCCCTAGGCACCATGTTAACAGGTTCACTAAGTTATCCTTTAAGCTCTGTTCTCTCCTGATAATTACTTAAGAAGACATCTATCTGTCCATGGGGAAAGGTGGAAGCAACATCTCTTGGCTACGCAGGTCAGTTCTGCTGGTATCACTGCAGTGGTGTTCTGGAAACCCTGAAGAATGACAAATCTGATCCAAAAGCATCATCTTCCATCCCAGAAGTTCTCTGCTGGTCAGATCTCTCAAGACAAGATGCTGATAGCAAAGCAGCAATGTTTCTTTCAAGAGCTTTTTCAGGCCTAATGGCTTATCACTGAGCTTGCCCTAAGGGAATGGAGTACAGGTGGATGCCCTAACCAGAATATGGAGAGCCATTTACTGGCCACATAATGCAGTGTGAGGAAGAAGGCGGCACACTTTGATATCAGTTTAATTGTGTTTTCAGACTCTGCTTACAACTTGGGAGAAAATATTATCCTAGCTACACACTGCCCTCCCCCTCTCAGGAACACCCAGCTCGTAAACAGCTTGTCTGAGATTTACTGTTTGATTCTGGAATGGAAAAAAAAAAAAATCCGATTTAGCACTTTTGTAAATAGTGCTGCCTTTACTGGGCAGTTTAGCAATGGGGCAAAAGAAATAAACCCCAGGTATTTAGCTGCTTACCCTGAACGGTTTTCATTGGAAGTAGCTGCCCCTCAACACCTATGTGGCAGATGCAGACAGAGACTGTGCAAACTCCACTTAGTTTACAATCTACCTCCTTGCTAAATCCTACAGCTCACAGCATCAGAGTAACTGATCACATTAGGCCTAAGAGATGCTTAGATCAATCCATTTGACCAGAGTAACCAGTATTTATCAGAAACCAGCAAATGCGTCTTTCCGAAACAGATTTCTGCAGTGAGCACCTTCTTACCTCAAACGCCTCAGTATGCCAGGGGCTTTCTGCAAAAATGTATTTGAACAGGAGATAAAGCACCAGGGCTGCACACACACAGCTCCTGCCTGCGCTCCTCCAAATACTTTGAGAAGAGGCAGAATGAATGCATGCAGGCCAGCTGAAACCTAATGCTTATTTGATGCAGATCTTGAGCCTGATGTAAGGTCCCCCACATCCCTAATGGAAAGTAATGTAAACCCTGTTACTGTAAAGTACAGGTCTACAGCAAGTGACTGACAGGGTTTTATTACCCTGGAAAATTGCAATCAGCAGTTCATCCCACTGTGGGTCTACTGATGGAATTAGATGTCCCTTCTAGTCCTTGTCCTTTTCTCTAAAACAAGCATACAACCCCCTTCTCAACCCCTCACATTTTCACTAAGTCTGGTCCTGAGCAGCTGTAAATAGTTAAAAATACAAAGTCATGCTCATAAGATAGCTTCCAGTATGCAAACACTGGCACAGCTAAGTTGCAGTCCTCTATTGATGGCAGTTTCCATAGTGTAATCTCTAAAAAGATGTTCAGGTAGCAAAGCAAAAGTCTGCTGACAGGCTCTGCGTATATGGCCCAATTGTTCACTGTAAGAAAAAGGAAATAACTTCACACAATTAAAAAAAAAAAAAATTAAAATCTGACAACCAAAATATAGAAAATGCAGAGGCACTTTCTCTTTCCTTCCTTTTTTCCTACAGTCCATCTGTAAGAGAAGTGCAAAATAAATAAGTGTTCTGATATCTGAGAGAAAGGAAACATCCAGGTTAAGCCTTACACAGGTTTCAGCTAAAGCTCTGGAACAGAAGCTCTGTATGCTGATATCAGGTTTGTACTCCTGACATGCCTACAGAAGAGAGACTGTTGTGCAGATACAGATGATTTGTCCAGACCAAGTAAATCCCTCCTTTTTTAGTTCATTACTTCTACTGTTCAGGCTACAGAGGTAGTAAAAACAAAACAGAACAAAACCCAACAGCAATGAAACATAAACCAACCAACCAACCAACCAAAAACCCCAAAGGAACCACACTCTTGCTATACTGTACATTCAGAACCCTGTGGCCACATTGTTGTCCTTACAATGAACAAAATTCATTAAAAACTCAACATTAACACACGAATGTGCAAAGAACACATTCCAAAGTCAGTGCTGTGGTAAAGCAAGTTTTCGTCCGCATGGAGGAAAGGGGATTCTGTGAATCATCAGGAACAGAGAAAGGTTATTTCTGGCAGCCTACATGCTAACGTAAACAGGATCCGTTTCTCCTTTTAAAGTTCCGTGCCAACAGAACTATTGAAATGTCATTTCCCACCAGAGGAGACTTGTCTGTAATCATTAAAAAATACATTAAAAAAAGGGAACCATAGAGCAAGAGACTATTGTGTTCCCGAGCTGGCAGCTGGTAGAGTAGCCCGTGTTTGGACTGGCATTTTGCTCCAGATGTTGTCTTCTTTTTGTCAAAGCGAAAAACTGAGGCTGACAGATGCTCTTAGGTCACCAGGGCCTCAGTTTAATTTCATTTGGCTTTCCTTGCTAAAAAGAAAGGAGAATGTTTTTGTAGTTGTGCTTCAAAGGTCCACTTCAACTTGGCTGCTCCTCAGTTAGCAAACTGCTGGTAAAAGGCAAGTTTCACCCTCTCAATGTGATGGCAAAGTTTAATAGCTGGCCCAAGCTTCAAGTCCATACACTCCTGAACGGTGGGCAGGGTCAGCAGCAGCAGTGCCTGGCCATCGATTTCCTGTCAGAAGACAAAAACTCCATAGTGACTTTGTGTTTTTATATTCCCTGCTCCTTCAGCTTTGACTTGCTGCAATTTCAGATTCGCGACCATCTGTGAATTAGGTATTTCTTTCATGCAACCCCATGAAGCTTAAAATCTTTCTCACAACAACTTAACTCCTTTCTTAAAATGTCAGCGCAGATTCACTGCCTAAGGGACAGAATCTCTTGAGATGCTATTATTAAAAAAAAATAAAAATAATAAAAAAAAAAAATCAACCTAGCAATAGAAACCAAGGAAATTTCATGCAGAAAGTAAATACACCTAACCTCTGCATCCTTCTATAGAAACAGAAGTTCTACAAAGAATATCCTCTGCAACATCTACCACAAGCCATACCCATCACTGTGTTACTCTATTAATGTAGAGTAACTGTATTACTCTAGCAATACAGTTTTGACAGGCAAAAAAAAAATAGTTTTTTTTTACATGGAATTTTAACCAAGATGCAAATACAATGTTAACTCCAGTCATGTTTGTACTCCAGTCCTACTTTAAGACAGAAATGTTCACTTGTGCAGCTTTAGAACACTGTAACACCTGCAGTTAGTCTGCAAAATAGAAAATATTTATCATTTGGAAAAGTCAACACAAGTGGCAAAACTCTATCTCCTAGAAAACAGGCTCCTGCCTTCATGGTGTTTGGTTGTAGGCATTCTCTACAACCAAGATTTGGGATTCAGGTGACCCACAGACCTATTGTTCTCCACTGAGTACTAAGAAACCTGAAAAATTTTGATTGCTGCCTTAACTCTCATCTCCCAAAGTACAGAAGGTTGCACATGTGTTTGTTTCCTCAAAACACCATTATAAAATTTAAAGTAGCTTCTTTTGGTGATCATTAGAAGATAAGCAGCAGAGTGACAGATTCAACATTTTAACAGACAGAAAATAATACCTGATCAAGGAAAATTCTTGCCAGTGGTGCACAGTCAGTGGATTTGAGGAATCGTACAACATCAGCCACGCTCCATTCCAGAGGGTTACTGTCCAGCTCCAGCTTTTCAGCAGCTTCCACCTTTATGTCCTAGACAAGCCACCCAGCACAAAAACAATTCCCAAAATATTACATACGGAATGGACCAACACTCGCCTCTACTCCACCACACTCAAACATTCAGCTGCCAAATAAAGGCCTAATGAGAGCCCAAATTGCAGAGGTTTCTTGGTTAGCAGAGATGTGCAGAACAGCATTGTGCTGAGAATGGAGGCTATAACGTCATTAGAACCATTAAGCAGGGATGTAAACCCAGGATTTGGTCAAGTCCAAATCACCACATCACTGCTCCAGTTGAACCAAGAGGAGTGCTAGCTGCTGGGAAATGGAAAGCTCACCATTCTGTCTACAGCTTCCTGTTTAGTCTCTATTACAGTCCTGTGATAAGACTATAGTGAAAATTGTGCAGTGTCTTCACACTGTAGTGTCTTCACGATGCCTTTTATGGGGTAACAGAGCATTTTACAAAAACACACGTGTGAGGATGATGGTTAATACTCCCAAGATATTAATTCTTTCCAACAGTGAGCAAGCTAGAACAGAAGTCTACATTCAATGTTACCTTTGGCGAAGGAGGTTTATTTTCATCATCAGAGAAGGAAAAGGTTCTGAGCTTCCTCTTCCGCTTGTCTCTGTCCTGAGCCAGGGAATGAGACAGTTCACTCTGTGTAGGAGAGGACGACAGCGATTTTTTCTCCGATACCTCTGATTCCTCAAGCAATTCGTCTTGGTGCTCTGACGTACTATCCTCAGTCAGAGACTCTTCATCTACCTCGTCCTGGTCATCCTCTTCTTCTCCCCCGCTGCCCTGAAGAAGGAGAGAAAAACCACAAGTGAGGAAAAAAAAAAAAAAAGTAAATGGGAAGTTTAGGACAAAAGCTACGATTGCCACCCATGTGTCAGCCGTGAGCTGAGCTTAGAAGGAACTAACTGTTCTTTCAAATGAAGCTGGTCAAAGATCACATACTGTATCTATTAAAGTTGTTGGCAGTCTCATACCTGGGGAGATCCAGCTGGAGTGTTATCCACTGATGTAGAAGAACGTTTTTTCTTATGAACAAAAAAATGTTTTCGTCTCTTCCGTCTTTTATTTGGTTTCTTCATGGCTACTTCCAGGTTACTGTGGCCACCCGGAGGCCTACCTATCCGCTTGTTTTTCCGCTTTCCATAATAGTGTGCTACCAGGACAGAAGAGAGGAGCACCATGTTGAAACGTACCTTAAATGTCACTAGTTAGGTTTGTCCATCATCAGGACTGAAAAATCAGTAGAAGGACATTTCCCTATAGAAATCCCAATTCTGCAAAACTTCAGAATGAGTATGTCTGTATTTCCCCTCTTCAATTTGGGTTAAGGAAGAAGATTCACTAATCAGTTTTATTTGCCCTATAAAGATCTACTTCCTCTATCTCTGAGAAGCCCCAAATGATCAGATTTTATACAAAAATCATCTGCCACAGACTTGGTCTAATTTAAAAGAGCTTTTTGTGATGTTTTATAGTTTTTGAACATGACCTCAAGAGACTGTTTGTTCTCACAGTGTCAAATGGTTAAAGTTTGTTTTAAAAAAACCCTAAAAGCTAAGAAAAGAACTTGATGGTGTTATATTTTGTTGCACATCAAATTGGTAAAGGAATCACAATGCCACTTAAATTACAATATCAGAGGCAATTCTTGTCCCAGAAGTTGTCTTCAGAAGATAAAGCTTTAAGCACACAACGAAAAATTAAGCCATGGTTCTACCTCTTAATACAGAATTATTTTTTTCTCCCCTATACACTGGCACCTAGACATTTTGTAGTGCTCAAGCTGCTCTTTGTGTAAGCAAAGCAACGTATTTTGTGTTCCTTCTGAAGCCAAAGCCAAAAGAAACAATAATATAACACCCCAAGCTCTGCCTTTGTTTGAGATGGGCAACCTACTCACTGTATTTAGTCTTTGTAAGGACAGAGCAGTTCTCTGAACACTTGTCCAGCACCATCTGAGGGCCAAAGAGGTTTGGACAACATTCCAGCTTGATGCATGTTTTTCTGCAGAAATCTGCCACCCGATCTGCTGTCCTGACAACTTCCACAGTTGCACGGTAGCTCTTCCCTTTGTACCTAGCATTGAAAATACAGTCATAATTCAAGAATCCTTTAATTATCAGGAGAATTTAATCTGTAGCACGCAAACACAATGACCTAATTACAAGACCTTCAGTAGACTATAAAGCAATATCTGAATTTATCAAATATATGCAAATAAGATCACTACTTTTTCCTAGCCACAGAATAATCTTGCTCCAACCCAAATAGCTCACCAGGAGAACCAGGGAGTGCTTTAGGGTAGCTGTAAAATACTTCCATTCCAGACCATTTCAGAGCACTGCTATAACTTAATTCCAGAGGAATTTTACTCCACTGAGAAATCTGTGTAGAAATGCCACAGAAGTCTGAGAAGCCTCCGAAGCACTATGTGCCTCTGCTTTAAAATACTGACAATTATCTTCAGGTGAATTACATTACCTTAAACCTCACCTGCAGGCCTGCCAGTGTATATGGTATGTTGTACCAGTACCACACCACTCTTACTTGATCACTAGCTGTTTACATGCCAGTAGCAGAGCACATCTGATGTATTAAGGAGCATTAAAATCAGATGCACTGCTCCAGATAGTCATAAGGAAATGTATACAGATTTGGAAGTTTCATGGCTGTCAGCATCTTGATATGCAATATGCAATTTTTCCTTTTCTGAAATGTGAGAAGTTAAAGCATTGACTGCAGATAACATTGCAGGGAACAGGACAAAAATTTACTTGGCTTTTAGGGTCTCTCCATGGCCATGCCATGCAGCCTCTTCATCCAATTGCAGTTCTCGCAGGACACGGCTAGGTTTGTAAGCTGCATTGATCAATAAAGTGAGAACCTGCAAGTGAGGGAGGGAAGAGGAAAAAATACATTTAAGTTATTTGTACAGTAAATATCTTTTAAAGTGCCAGGATAAAATAGGAAATTACTTCTATTCATCCAAATTATCTAGCATCAAATCACTCATTCACAGCAGGATTACAGATACCTCCTGATACTGCCAAAATGAAAACAGAGAGCAGTTGAAACTTTGGGCCTTGCCAAACTCAGAATTTGTCTGCAAAGTCGCAAGTGTATCCAGCAGTTTCCAAGTCATTGCCCATGAATTACACATCACTAAATTAAACCCTGGGGCTGAACACTACAAAACTTGCATAACCTTAGGTAAATCTAAGCAATTATTTTAAGAGATTGTTTGACATGTGAAGATGTGTCAAAAAACGCTGCAGGATTTTGCTGCCTGCCAACCTGCTACTTACTACAAAATTCCACTGCAGAATCTTAAGCTCTCCTCTGCTTTGCTTTCATGAACCATGATAAGGCCTGTACTACAATAAAATGAGAATTTTTCTGGTGCTGTGAATTAACTCAAAGTTGTGAATAATCTGAAGTTAGTGGGGAATAGTAAAAAATGTGCATTTAAACTGAATTTCTTATTTTCAGTATGCGCTTATTCCAAATCATTCCCACATTGGGTACATCAGAACCTTGGCATAATCAATTTGTAGCTTCATTCCCACTAATGCAGCAGTCTGGAAGTCGATGGTTCAAAAGAAGAGTATTAAATATAATGCAAGTACCCAATTCACATTAGGATTCATACACTGAGCAAGAATCATAATTGAAATGAATACAACTAAGCATATTGGTTGAACTTTTAGCAACACTCAGCAAGATTTGTGCATACTTTATGTTTTCAGGCAGTGAAGCAGGTTAAGCCTTCAAGCTTAAATGAAGCTGCCAAAAGAACTTCACCTTTGCTCTTTTGGAGTGCTTGTATCAGAGTACTGAAACTTGCAGAAAGGATGGGGTACTTTTCTCTGTGCAAGAAAAGAACTTTTCCAATGATCAGCTTGACTCTTGTCCATTGGACTCTTGTTTTACATCATGTCTGACAAAGTCCTTCTTAAGGTCTCTCCAGGTTATGATACGTGATAGGGAAGATAAAAATTCCTGCATTTAAAGTGATCATTTCATGAGAGCTCAAGTGTGCACATACAGTTACGCCCTGGGAAACTTTCAGCCTCTCAGGTCAGATAACCACCCCATGACCTTTTTGGAGATTGCTGAAAAATAATTACTGCATTAAGTATCTGTAAGTCTGCTGTGAAACACCTTCTGGAGAAGAGGCTCTTTGGCATTAAACAATGGCTGCCTCCTCCCTCTTCCCCTCCCTCAGTTACATTAGAAAGTAAAACCACAATTTCATCCGATGCAAATCACATCCAACTTATAAAACACAGAGGATTCTTTAATTTTTTAATTATTGAAAATAGTTTGCAGTTTCCTCTAAGAAAAACTGTATCTTCTCTGTTTTAACATCAACAGTTCAAACTGTAAAGAAATTTTGGGATTATCTGAAGCTAAATTCTGTTAATTAAAATTGAAGCATTTATTACAGCTATAAAAAGATACTAACTCCTTTGACTGTGGTAATTACAGGTTACTCTGTATTAACCTAAAATAAAGCTTAGCAGTAGCAGGATGGCTGTAACTCAGATAAATGAGAGGCTTTTACCTCTTTCCAGCCATTCAGAAAATGGTCCATGATTTATACTTGACTTTATGCAAAACACTCTCTTTACTCATTATAAGCTTATATTTATTAATTACCCAACTATAATTAGAGAGATACTCCAGTATTTATGATACACTGTTACATGCAGGTCCACTATGTACAACCAGCTCACCTCTTTCAGAACAAGGACGCAGTTCCCAGGCCCCACAGACTGTGGAAGCTCTGCAATCCTGCCTTTATTAAGGTAAGGCCCTGAGAAGCACCGGTGGTTGAAGTAGATCTTTGGGCAGCAGTACTTTCCATTAATTACCACTGAGAAATGAGAAAGCAAAGATTTAAATCACACACTACAATCTCCCCAGGAAAGAATGACTTCTTGCAGTACATAGTACATTGCCTGCTGTAAAAAGGATGGGAAAAAGTCTTGACTGACATGAATTTGTGGTAGTTTCAGTGTCACATTTGCAATGACAGCCTTAGTCATTTGATGTTGCCAAAATATTTTCATACTTCACACACATGCTTGTAAACTGTCAAACTACAAGAAACAAATTTGGCCATTTATCAGAAAAGCAACAATTCTTCCTGGCTAGTCTGATGCTTCATGGTATTACACCAGTGAGAACAGGCAAGAAGATGACAACCCCAACTTTTTGGTAGCAGAAGACTTCCTATATAGCAATTATGGACAAATTTTCCAGTCAAATAATTATCTCTCCCCCAAAGTTCTGCCCCCAGAGAACCTGGCAAACTTGTTCTCCACTGTTAATCCTAAACTGCAATATCCTATTGCTTTGTGTTTTTACAGTTTTCCCTCAATCAGCAAACAAGAGATGCAGCAACTGATGAAGTGACCTTTGATGAAGTGACGTCGAGTTGTCCACACCTATTATATGTTTCACACTGCTCAAAATTAAAGTTAGGTATAATACGTATTGTAAGATACTCATGTATAAATACAAACTTGTTTTCCCCTAGCACTGCTGTGGTTTTTCTTGATTGAGCAACACTATCACATAAAGATCTTAAATTCAGTAGTTGATAACTGGCAGGTAAATAAATGAAGTCAAATTTACATTATGACTCTATTAGAAGCCAATTAAGACGCTAACCAAGCACGAATCATTTCTGTAAAGCTTACATTTGGTGCAGCTTCAGATGTGCATTTCACTGTACAGAAAATAGCAGAGGAGGTATTTTGTTGCCAAACAGATAGATCTGTGTGACTGTATCACCAGCAGATGTATTTATTCGTCATATTCATTCTTGCAACAGTTTAGAAAATTATTAGATTTCGCCATCTGGCACACAAAGCAGTTTACTGTTTGAATTGCTTTTGTTTATTATGATGATGAAGTTATCATAAAAAACAGACAAACCTGCTTCCCAAAGCTAGAATCTAACAACTCAAGAGCACAGATGCATCATGCCTGTTACATTTCTCCCAACATTATTAAACATAACACGTGACAATAAAAAAAATCATCTGCACAGGTCACCGTACACATTTGGCTCCACATATTCTCTGCTGCAGGGGGTTGTTCTAGTTTAAAAATCTAATTTCCAGGTTTAATGCACATATCAATTGCAGGACACATGTAATTCTGGTTTTGTTTGTTTCATTCTTTTTTGAAGTACAACAAATCATCAAGGGATGAAAATCTTCAAACCCTTTCCTCCTCTCCCCTAACTGAAGAAGACTGAGCAGCTAAACAATGAGGCAGCTGAACTGTTTCAGGATTTTGTCTTTGTTAGCCTGCCCTCCCTGATCAATACCTGAATCAGAAGAGTTCATTTCCTGGTTCTTCAGTCCATCATGAACTGTCCTTGAAGACAGAATTCTGAAATGACAAAAAGGTTGGGCACAAGGACGGACTGTGAGGAATGTCACCTCTCCGTTACTGACACATACCACTCATTTTTTCTCCAGGTCCAGCCTTATTAATCTGCTTTTTACACCTCGCCTGTTTCACAAGAATAACACGTGAAGACCATCCCATTCAGTTTGGAAAGGACTACTGTACTGCTACAGCTAGCAGCAATCCTTCCTTGCTTGAAGTACACAGGCTTCAAGCTGGTAAACACACAACACAAAGCTACCGACAACAGTTTACATTTTTTGCCTCCTTTTAACTTTATTTCCCATTTCCTGGCACAAGGCAGTGTACAGTCATACCTTACGCATTTTGAAAAAGATGGATTTTAAACAAAATACAACCGGAATGACTCAAGTACTCTGGTAAGAATCCCAATTGCAAAACATGGAAGAACAGTCTGCTCAGTATTTTTAGGAGCAATGAAAACATTGGCAGGACTACTGACAGATCTGGTGTTTGTAAAGCTGTAAGAGTCAATAAAACCAACTGTCAGGCATTCTGAGCATTTTTGAGCAGCCTCACATGAAGGAGTCTCATATCCATGTCACAGAGTTCACAGACAAATCGTAGATCTTAGCAGAACTCTCATTTTTGGTTAGTCAGGACCAAATTTAGTCTGGGAAGGAACTATTATAAGTTCATCTACTTACACTAAAGCCAAATCTTCTGCTCAGCTTTGCAAAATCACAGCTATATCTTAAGGCAGCCACATTTCCTATGTGTGTTTACATTACAGAAACTGTTATTCGAGAAGGGAATACAACTGAAAAGGAATCCAGTAATTTTCCTTATTTATCACTATTTAAAAAAGGCTCAAGCACAAATTTATAAACAGTTGTAAGCTCAGGCTAGTTTTTCTTAAATGCACTCCAATACTTACAGATAACACGATCTTTTAAAAATGAACAATCAACAACTTCAACCCCAGAACTTCGATGACTTGACCTATTCAATAATTCAGCTGAGTTGCACCAGCATCGTTAAAAAACAAATTCCATCTTTCTATTTCCTGATACAGCAGTGCAAGAGGTCTTTTTCAACATGAACAGAAACTACCAGCATTAAGATAAATGGATTGTGGAATCTCTCAACGCTCAGTACAGCACTTCTGTAAAGCTAAATCTCCCCCAGGATAACATGATTTCCCAATTAGAGAAAGAAAAGAAACACAAAATACTAAACCAAACTGCAACAAAAAATAGAAGCAAAAAAACCCCATTGCTTACTGTTTCTCTGGTTGAACTACTGCAATTTTTTTCTGCTTGTTTACTGAAAGGAAGAAGAAAAAATAAACAGCAAAGTGTGAGAGGCAAACAATTGAAACATCTGGTACAATATATATATTTTTCTCTAAGTTTTACACACAAAAGAATCCATTTTCAAAGTCACCACAGTGTTAGATAGCTGACTCATCTGCACTGGAGGCATGCTGGCCCATGTAATGTGAAGTAACCCAACAAGGGTTACTTCTACTTTCAGTAAAAATTCATTAAACCAGGCATGCATATCCCCAGTCTCCTAGGGAATCTCACCAAAAAGGAATGATGTGCTTTCCTTTTCAGCACATTTGAGTACTGAAACTAAACCGAAGGTTAGGTTCTTATGCCTAACTTGCCACTTTACTGGCATAATCACTTCAACACTGTTTAACTTTAAAATGGAATGAAATTTGCTGGTTAAAAACATCTATCACTTAAGCCAATTGCTATGGAGGAGGACAGTGTTGCAACTAAGAAAGTCAACTGAGTGATGGGTCCACTTGCTAACTCTGGCTTTCACAAGCAGCTAATTTCTCTTGCTTTGAGTTGCAGTAAATGACAGCCCATTCCAATCTTACAATTTTTGTATCTCACTTAATAAACATTCAGGAACTTCTTCAGTTTCTCCAACTCCCATTAAAACTTAATAAACAGAGTTTCAATAACCAGTTAAGAGAAGACACCATCTTATGCTACTTACTGGTGTAGTTTAAAACAGGCAGGATCTACTATTCAACATTTTGTCATTAAGGGATCATTACCACCTGGCCCATTTAGAAACTATCCCCTTTATTTCTATTTTGTACAGCATGCAAGGGTCTCAAGCCAACACTGCCTGTTTTGGAGTTGTTGTATGGATTCCAACTTGACCTAACAGCCAGAGGAACAGTTGCACAAGGCATAGATTCTCTGTACATGGTGAATGTTTCCAAATCCAGTGATGCCAGCAATAATTCTGCAGTAGCCTGCTCTAGAAGGTCTTGCCATCTTTATCAACCCAGCTAACCACCACAAATAGAGCAGAACTGATACCTATTGCTTTGCGAGGAGGTCTGAGCTGATATCCATTCGTCTCACACCAACCCACTGGAAATATATTCATTGATTCCACGCTCACTATACAGTCAGGGACGGGCTTCTTGGAGCCTGTTCAATTTAGAGAAGCAAAAATTGAAACAACTCATAAAAATAAAAAACTTCATTTGGTTAACGCTTGCTATATATTTGCCAGTGAAGCTGCTTTTACTGACATTGTATTTGGAACACACTATCAATTGTTTATTCATCCCCTTTTACTGACCATATTCTTTCCTGACCTCATTTGCTTCCTCCTAAAGGCTGGAGATGGGAATTTGCCATGCACAGTTTAGCAGAGATGCACAGTGCATAGTAAGTGTATGCTGATGTACTTCCAATCAAGAAATGGGATTATAATGGAGAACAGCTGACATAGGCCCATTCTATCTTAATGAAGAATCTCTCCAAAAGTTTTCTTCCTAAGTCTTGTCAAAGCTTGCTCAGAATGCAAGTCCCTCATTTGTAAGAACATTACAAGGCGCTTGCTCTCTAAAAGACACCGATCAGCCCTTTGAACAGTGCACAAGCCTAGCACTGACACACTGCAATGTACAAATGCCAGTTTGCCTGGCTTAAACTGGCACTGCCATCCAGGACTAACTGGGAAACAGACACTGAAAATGGATTTTTGCTGTGTTTTCTTTGAGGAAACAGTGACCTGCTGCCCGTACTCTGCATGCAGTGAGTTTTCTGCACATACTCCTCAGGTTTGATGATGGTCTTACAGAAGAATCAGTCAAGTGCTACTCTCCTCTCCCACATCAGGCTTACCCTCCAACTGAAGCCAGAGGTAGGAATCTTTCAACTTGGTGACCGTAGCAATGCAAACTTCTTCAGGATCAACTGGGTTCACAGCCTCAAGCTTCATATTCTCTTTAAATCCATGGTCAGAAGTTAACTAGGAGAAAGACAGAACACTTCGGTAAAATATCATCTGTATACCTAGTACATGATATGAATTGCCATGAACAGAAGCAACACATAAAAGCCTCAGTGTCTGAGTAACACAGAAAGATACGCACTCAGAAGAGATTTCAGATAATTAGCACATTAAATATACATAAGATGTATTACAAACTACAAAGAATTTAAGTTTAAAAAGGTTCTACAGACAGACATAGAAAAGAACATGTTTGTACTCAAAAATAAAGATGATGAGGCTCACTGAAAGGACTCAGTATATTCTAAGCAACCAGGAATTTTCTGCTGCTTGCTGCCTAAGTGATACGTCTGACAAATAGTCTGACCCAGCTCTCTATTCTATTAGCTTTGAAATCCACTTTCCATATGCAAATAACAATCCTGTTCTGACATACAGCAAAGGAGTTTGGTTCTTTTTCATTTTACTTTTTGGGGATAAGTAGGATTTTACTTTATTCACCAATTTAGTCCACATTTATACAAAAAAATCCCAAAATGTAAGAATGGATATTTATCCAGCTCTGAAGCTCCTGAATTAACAATAAGAAGTAACAGCCAGAGAGAGGACTCTTCCTTCCAGAGCCACTCTGCAGCATGATTACAGGATCAACACATTAGGAATTCTGGAACTAGCTTACAGTGATCAACTTCTCTCAGAAAAGGGATAATAAATTCAGTGACCAGTTCTCAGATGTCAATTATTAAATTGAATGTAAAGAGGTGGGGGTAGGGCTTTGGGTCTGGGGCTCTAAAGGCAGAACAAGAGCAACAAGAATTCACAGCCAGCCTTATCCTCTTTACAAAATGGTAATTATTCATTTTGATTTCTTTCCCTAAGCACTGCAATACACAAGTATTGTAAAGGGAATTTGAAGGCAGGTTTTAATAGTTACCCTTTTCTGCTTGACAAGTATTGTGCTTTGGGAGACAGCAATATTGCCACTGAACCAACAAAAGCCCAAAATCTAGCAAGTACTTCAGGCACTGATTAATGTAAAATTATTATTTGGTACTAATTTAAGATGACTTGGTATTGATTAATACAATGGAATGAATTTTTCAACCTGAAAGAAAGAAAGATTGAAAGAGCACATCAAGTAAATGAAAGTAAGATCTATTAAAAGGCACTGTTTCCACAATTACGGGACTGCCAAGGATTGATGTTGTTTTATGACTATTTCACAAACTCTTACATATCTCAATTTCACCAAACTATCATTTATTTTCGATCTACTTTATCACAACTGAAGCATTTGGTCCACTACCTCCTCATCTAGAAAACCAGCATGCACCTACTTCAGTTCACATACATTTGAACTCTCTTAACTCTTCTGCTTCCTCAGTTACTATAGGTAAGGTGTTAGAAATACACAAATGCATCCAGAGGAGGGTAACAAAGCTGGTGAAATGGAAGGGAGGCATGTCCTTTGTGGAGCAGCTAAGGACTTTGGGTTTGTCTAGTTTGGAGAAATCGAGGCAGCTTCCTCAGGAGGGGAAGTGGAGTAGAATCTCTTCTCCCTAATATCCAGTGATAGGACACATGGGAATGGTTCAAAGCTGTGCCAAGGGAGGTTTAGACTGGGCATTAGGAAGCATTTTTTTACTGAGAGGGCGGTCAAATACTGGAACAAGCTTCCCAGAGAGGTGGTCAATGCCCCATCCCTGTCCAGGTTTAAGAGGCATTTGGACAATGCCCTTAACAACATGCTTGAACTTTCTGCCCTGAATAGGTCAGGCAGTTGGACTAGATGATCACCGTAGGTACCTTCCAAATGAACTATTTTATTCTGTTCTACTTGGAAATGTAATTTAAGTCAAAACATGTAATCCAGAGCATCATTCACATAACAGAAGAAAGATTTTTCTGCAAAAGAACTGTACCGAAGGGAAGCAGCTCTGGGGAGCTGCTTCAGCACCACACTGTTTGAGGTAGTCTGCCCAATCGAAGTCCTGCCCAGGATAACCTAGGTGAAGAAAAAGCAAAGGGGTTAGTTTAGCAGCATGAGACTCATTTCAAACTGACATGAAGCACAGGTCATTGAAATCTGTTTGGGTTACTTGACTTGGTGAGCTGACTAGGGCTTCACTGAGCCACCTGAGGTCAGCCCACAACAGGGTTCTCATGTATGTGAGATATCCTCTTTATTTTTATTGCAAACGGGTTTGGGGCGCTGCCCCACCTTGACTCCCATTTTCGACTTGAAATGGCATCAAACTAAAAGTGGCTTCACAGAGAGCAACCTGTGGTGTGAACACAGTACATGTGCTAAGCAAACAAGGGCAGCAACTAAAACACAAGGGAGCGTTCACACCGTTTTCACAGGATACGGGTGAAATTCAGGAAAGGTTTCTACAAGATTACTTCGTTGATGTCATATCAGCTCTGAAACTCGTTAATTTTTTAGAAAATAAAGCACTCAAAATGTCCACAGTACCAACACTCTGCTCCCTCAAAACCACATTAAATACTAAGTCATTAAAGAGAGCAGTCGGATGTCCTAAGAGGCTCATCAAGTTTGCTAACAGCTGTAAAGCTGCATACAGGTTTGAAGAGAAGAGAAGAGTCTGAACACGGAGTCCATCAGGATACAGAGCCCAAGAAAAAGACAAATTAAATTCTTCTTGGAGAAAATACTTCGCTTCCCTGCGATCTAATAAAAAGCAAATAGCTGAAGGGAACTGTGCTGCCATCAGAGTTTAAGGCTGGCAGCATATGAGGAAGGAGAAAACTGTAGCAGTTATTCCAGTAGAACTTGGAAGCACTCCCCTACAAATAATACCTGTGACAAGGGTTTAAGATATCAAACAAAATTTTAAACCTAGTCTAAAAATACAGTATTAATATGACAACATAAAAACATGAATTTCAACAACTCCTCAGAGAGGGTTTAACCACAGAAGGATCCATTTGGTTTTCTCAGTTCTGTCAGTGACAGTAGAGCTCTTGAGACCTCATACAATTCAGAATGACCACCATTTCCAGGGGACTATGAGACAAGAAGCTTAAAAATCATTGTCAGCTCCAGTCACATGCCTAGAAAGTGAGATTTCATCTTTCACATGCAAAATTCTAGGTAATGCTGGGTCAAGCAAAGCCACATTTTGTACCTCACCCAAGGAAAAAGCAAGAGACAAACATCTTACTGTCTTTGCTCCTGTGATGTCATAAGCAGCTAAACCAAAACATTTCTGAATTCTGTGGTGGTAAGAGTACTGGTTTTACAATAGCATTGACATTTCCATTGTGAGAAAAATGAATAAATATTTCAGTAGCTGAAGATCACTCCCCTATTCCCTTATGTCCTGAAGCAAGGTTTCAGCAATCTGCTACAGTGCCTGATAGGTCCTTGGGGGAAAAAACCCCAAACCTTAACTTCTAAGTGATGAGATACTCTAAAAATATTACAAAATGTTGTGTAACAATGATGCATTTTGACCAGAAGCAAAAATCCAATGCAAACACTATAGGCTTCTGGTATCATGTTAATTAATGCTGAAATCAACACTGCCTTCAGCCCTGGAACATGTACTCAATTCAAGTGTTCAGGTTTTTATGCACAACCAAGCATCCCCAGCCACTCTGATCTTCTCAAATCCAGGCACGTAACCAGGAAACTTCAGTTTCACTAACTCAGAGCTCTGGTTTCTCACAGCTTGATCTTTCTTATTCTTTGCTTGTGTTACTACATGTAATTCTTTTGCAATAGCGTTGTCCTTAATGCAGTGCTCTGGGGATTTGCAATCTACTTCCTTCAAAGAGGAGGGAGCATGCCAAGCTTGCACAAACATACCTGGTGGGGGAATGAGATGCAAACCGTTCTTCAGACTCCACTGCACAGGGAAAATACCAGCACTGTTGACATGACAAATGTAAGACTGGCTGGTTGTGCGGTCTGGTCTCAAATCATCAATTTCTATCATGAAGTATTTTTCATTGTACACCTGTAGTTAGCCAAAAGAGAACCATGTGGTCTCATAAGTAGCAGCTTCTGATCTACTGCTCCCTCTCCCCCATTTTGATAACTTTATTAAACAGCAACACTGTGTGATGGAAACCCTTCACCTTGAATAATGTGAGGGCTTAAAAAAAATAATTAAAAGAGAATCTATGGGATTCATAAGACAGCAGACTCCTGTGCATTACCTGGAAACTTACCAGAAATAAATAGTAAGAGGTAATGTATTAGCACTTCAAAAATAAGGTGATCAAGTGCTATATGAAATATTGTTACGAAAAATGCAGTGAAATTAGAGTTTGTGGTCTTACTACCATTCTGTAATAACAATCTGTTTATTTCAACGAGGCTGAATGTGTCCCAGGATGGACTGTCACAAGAAAAACCACCATGCTCCTGACGTACCCAGGAGAAGGACAATATCAAGAAAAGTAAATGATCTTACTCTTCTTGGAACTAGTTGTGCCTTTTAGTAATAAGCAAGTATCTTACTGGAATAAACTGTATGTTAGAGTTTAAAAGATAGAGACCACAAAAATGTAAGGTATTACACTGAGAGCCCATCTGTCCTAAAGAAAAAGCAGTTCCTGGAAAATAAAAATAAAAAAAGATTTTAAAACATGTCCTGGTTTTATGTTGTTCAGCAAGATTTTAGTTTACTGCATCAAAGCAGGACTCTTCAGAACCTTTCACCTGCTTACTAGCAGAAGAAGACATGTTGCTCAAAACCTGATTATGGTAGGGAGCTTTCACTTCAACTTTCAAACCCATATGTGGGCCCTTGTTTGAAAATCAGGCCACCTGCATGTCAGAACTTGCACATAGTAATGATATAACTGGCAAAAACAACCCCCCAAAACTTATCTTCAACTGGATACTCAGATTATGAGAGAATAGATCAGATTTTTAAAATCTGGTTTTGACAGTTTTATCCACTTGATCTTTTGAGCTTGTATCCTTATGGAACTTTCCCCTCCATTCAAATCCAATGGCTTCACCATCAGCAGTTAAGATTCTTTTTCACAGCAATCTGTCCCCTAAGTGAGACCTACAAAATACTGCATTTGAAAACTAGCTCAGGACTTTAAGGTAATCAGTTAATGAGAATTTCTGTGAGGGTGGTGAGGCACTGGAATGGGTTGCCCAAGGAAGTTGTGAATGCTCCATCCCTGGCAGTGTTCAAGGCCAGGCTGGATGGAGTCTTGGGTGACATGGTTTAGTGTGTGGTGTCCCTGCTCATGGCAGGAGGTTGGAACTAGATGATCTTAAGGTCCTTTTCAACCCAAACCATTCTATGATTTTATGTTGTGCTCCTCCAACTGCTAAATTCATCTGTCCAGAATTGAATCTTAGCAGGATAAATTAAAGAATCGTGGTACCTTGAGAACTGTAGCAGGAGAGATTACAAATGGAGCCATTGGATCCACAGCTTCTAACTTCATGCCTTCAGAGAATGAATGCACTCCAATCACAGGTTTATCCTGAAAGATGATGTATCAGTGTCATTATCTACCTTTCTCCATTAAAAAGGACATACGTTTTGTAATTCATCTGAAGAGGGTAACTTGAGTCTTTATTACTTCATTCTAAGAAATCAACATCTCAGAGAACTAGCAACCCTTCTATAATGAAGAGGCCAACTACACCGCCTGAGACTGCCAGAGCTTTGTAAGTTTTAGGAAATTGAGTCCCCAAGATTTCCTCCTCTGACACTCTCCACACAGAAGCAAGATTTCACAATACGGGGTGGTCTGGTAAGTCAGTGATTTTTTTTTCCACCCCTGACCTCTAGCACTCATCATGAGCTACACTAAAAGAGAACTACAAAAGTCTCCATTTTCAGCCTAACAAAACCCTGCAAAATGACTCCTGCTCCAGAATTGTACATATCCTGCTCTATATAAAACCCAACACATTCAAGAGCAACAGCACCTCTTCTTCCATTCTGCTTAAGGGTCCAAACAAAGCTAAGAAAAATTAAATACGAACTCGAAGGACTAAATTTACATTCCTACTTCTCGAAACATGTCAGTATTTCTTTCTTTTTAAATTTCAATCCATGTATGTTTAAATTCAGACTCATTAGTAGCATTTGCTAACACCCAGGATATAACAGGACTCCTTATACACCATGTGTTAGATGCTACACACGTTAAACTTTTTGATGTACTTACACATTTAGAGACTGTAGTAAGCCTGCCCTCCTCTAGAAGGACACTAATCCACAAGTCCAGCTGGTGAACAACCAGAGATGCCGTTATAAAGGATCAGAACCAGAGACTTTCCTGAGTATAACAACTAATGGCTCACATACTTGTGAAGGGTGCATTGCCTAACTTAACAAGAATTGTATAATAGGATGATTAATTTTTATTATTCTTGCTTTTTTAAGCTAGAGGGGAAAGAATAAATTTAAAAAAGCCAAAGCAAACAAACCAAAACAGTGAAAGAATTCTGACCAACAGGGACCGACTTCCCCAAATCATTTATTTGGCATGTAACATTCATATCATCCACAACATTAAACTATATATACTGTGTCTCTACCTTAAAGAGATCTGTAGGAACTGATGACTCCTCTTCCTCCTCTTTCACTTTCTTCAGGATCTCTTGCCAATCTGCTTCGGTCTTCAAGGACCTAATGGCTTGAGTAAAAAGAAAGGAAAACAGTGAATGAAACCATCTTCCCTCTTTTCCTTTAAAACACACAGCAATAAAGCTAATGGCTTGATTTGTGCTCCTCCAACTGCCAAATTCATCTTTTCAGAATGTGTGCAAATACCTTCCTTCTTGAAAACTTAAGTGTTCTTTGACATTTGGATGTGTTACAAAAGGGACTGAAGTCAAGCAACACTGTATCACCCACATGCTGCCCAGTCTAGTTTTTCCAAGAAAAATGAAATCACACCAACACTGAGAAAAACTTCAGGAGAAATGGATGACCAGAAAACAAATCCCAGCTGGATAATGCTTGCTTGTTTTATGCTTAAACAAGCAGAGAGTTCAAGAGATGTTCCCCAAGTCTGTCCCAGCTGCATATGATACTCTTCTAGCGTATGTAATTGCACACCACACACCACTCTGATACAAGAGCAACTACATCGACCAGTGCCATCACACACAAAGGATCCCTGTGAGTGCATCAAAGCTTTTACACAGACATGAAATCTAACCAAGTCCAGCAGCTAACTAGTATTTTTAAAAAGACATTATTCACTTAAGTAGTGCTGTGGAATCAGCATTCTCTAGCCTCTGATCATCATACAAAAGATACACGTTTTGAAGTACCTAAAGGTGGCTGCAGGCTATATCCATGTTGAGCTGCCCACCCCACTTGATGGAGGAAAGGGTCCAAGTAGAACAGCCACTGGTCAAATTTGTCAGAATCCTCCATCCCTTCATATCGCAGTTTAAGTCTCCCACCAACATTTTCTACCACGTTGACTATCCAGGCTTCCAGGGAATCCCGGACATTTTGCAGTTCTAGTCGGGAGCCGGGTGCAATGAGATCCAATGGGTTTTTCCCTCTGTGAAGCTACAGAAAGGACACACATTATTCTGTACCAGAGAACAAAATAAATTCCGTGCTTCCACTTCTTTATATGCATTCTTTTTGCATAAATAAATTATGAATACGTAAGTAAACACAGGTCCCTTACTGACACGAGACCACAGAAATGACAATGTTTAGAATCACTAGTGCTTGCATCAGAGCTTCTGCACAACCTGTAGATATAGCCACACATTTCACTTAAGTCCTCCTCCTCATTTTCAGAAGCATTATTA
>NW_009917927.1:58811-60300 GCF_000696875.1 Nestor notabilis | reverse complement strand
ACTGCTGTAGCTGAACCCAGGACAGGCTTATTTCAACTTCCTCTCCCCATGTACCAAACCTGCTCAGCTTTGTTGTTTTCCAGAAGCACCACACTTGTGGCTGAATGCCTGCCTCTTGGCATGCAGCACTTGCACACTCAAACCAAGCAGACTAGGCATTTTACATAGGGTCCTCTAGACAGGGGTAGCAGCAAATATTAGGGCTTTTCACAGAAGCTTTTACAAAACCATGTAAAAAACAAGTATGTTGCTATTTCTATAGCAAGTCACTTGCAGAGAAACAACGAACACTCAGTGAATCAACTGACTTGAATTTTAGTCAGGTGCCTAACATTTCACAGTTGCCGCAAGACTTCTCTGCAGCTAAAGCAGGAAAGTTAAGCACCTGTGTGCACGCATCTCTTGTGTAAAAAGTAGCAGAAGTATTTTAAATGTTGATATTGTTGCAAAGTAACACAGGTTACTAAATATTCTTCTGTCAGATTGTTTACTAAATTTCCTTAGAATATGACATTACTTGAAAGCACTTATGCAAGAGAAGTTGAATTCTTTTGTTAATTCTCACGCTATTGGTTGAGCATATTTCTGCACAGTGTACAGGATTAAAAACATTTCTTTTGGCCTTCATTTCACATATTTTTAGGGATTTCATGTAAGGGTAGCATTTTACTCCTACAGAGTGCAAAAAAGGACAGGAAGCTTTCTTTTTTTCTTTCTTAAAGGGACAGCAGCAGACATATCCTTACTACGAAACCAGCCTGGGAACAGCTGTAGAGCCTTGGTCTCTGAAATACCAAGTAATGAACACAGTTTTGATTCAACGTTATCACTGCAGTCCCTTTACTTTAGACCTCAGATTATATTTGATAAATTAAAGCC
Organism: Nestor notabilis; assembly: GCF_000696875.1. Taxonomy (NCBI): domain Eukaryota; kingdom Metazoa; phylum Chordata; class Aves; order Psittaciformes; family Psittacidae; genus Nestor; species Nestor notabilis. The sequence continues at coordinate 59,421 of NW_009917927.1, read as the reverse complement.
TCAGTGTTTTCTTGTATAAGATTCAGATCAAATATGCATAAATACAATGGAAAAACTTCCTTTTAGGATAAAGAGTAAGAGCTTTCTTTCACTTAAAATCAGATTTTTCTCCAGACCTTAAACAGGCATTTATGGATTTCATAGGAATTGCACCACTTACTACAGACATTGTAGTGAATAAATTTCTTCAGAAGTAAAACTTCACATATTACCTAATGAATTTCTTTTACTGATTTTTTGTTTGGAAAACAAATACTAACAGATCACAGTTAATTACAGCTTGTATCTAGACCCCTAGTGCTTGCAAAGGTATGAAATTCTTACCTGTAATTCCCTTTAAAATTTATTTCTAAACTTCACACTTGTGTGGTATAAATAAGCATGGTAATAAAGGTAATAAAGAAGCATTCCATTCTCCTACAGGATATTAAATAAGCCAGTCCTTATTCTGCACAGCTTGCAATAACTTCAAAAGAGGGGTGCAAATAATTTGATACTAAGAGCTTTTATAAAAATATTTCTGACTATAATGTAGCCTATATCCCAGGGTACCCCAATAGCCATTTCTTAATTTGCTCACCAGATAGAATAAACATAATTTTCTTTCCCT
>NW_009917927.1:37706-58780 GCF_000696875.1 Nestor notabilis | reverse complement strand
CCTGCTGAAGTGACAGTTGCATCCGGTTCAAATGAGTGATGGCAGTATGTTAGGGAAGTGTTTTCATTTGAGGGGGAGGAGAGGACAGTGTGATACTGTCCATCCCTTAAAAGGCTAGACAGCTTTTCAGCTCTTCTTTCCCAGGGCTATGGTTTTTAAAGCAGAATGCTTTTACAACTTCATGGAAAAGCACTTACTAGGCTAGGTAATGATCCAGTCATGCTCCAGAACACAACTGGCAGCATGTTTATCTTTCTGCAAGCTTTCTGGAAGGACTGGCACTTTCTCTGACTTTTGCGAAAGTTTGAGTAAGACCAAACAGAAACTGACTTTTGAAAACTGAGTGCACTCAGTACCTCAAAAATGCACTTAGTCTGGACAGCAGGGTAGAAGTAACTTTTAAAACACAAAAGAGAAAGCATCGGCAAAATACAGGGTTTTGAGCAAAACTTACTTTATCATCAGGCTTTTGAGATCCTGATCTTCACCTTCTCGTAACTCATATTTGCTTGTTAGAGACAGTGATATCTCTGTTTTTGCAAGCTGATTCAGTGTGCTTGCCCTGTTGGGGTCATTGGGATCAACAGCTCCTTCCCCTGTAAGGAAATATCTTTTACTCTAAGTTTCCCAGTTCTCCCATGATCCAATGCACAAAGCAAACAAGAACCTAGTTAATAAACCTAGAATTTTATTAAACAGCACATGCATTCCTACCATTTAGAAGCAGGGTTTTTTTGTTGTTGTTGGGAGGTAGTTGTTCTGTTTTGGTTTGTTTTGGTTTGTTTTATATTGAACAGTCAGAACCATAAGCCAGTTATTTATGTCCAGTTAGAATATTTTGGAATTGCCACCAATTCTTGCTTTTCAAGCTACTGGTGTGCAGGAGACTCACAAGTCATCTTCTTAAAGAACAATACAGTAATGATGATAATAATTAGTCCAAAAATGCAGTGATAATGGAAAATGAAAGAGTAGCAGCTATGTTAACAGGCTATTCACTTGGAAGCTGGTATAATCCATGGTGTCCTAGGTACTTTCTAAACAGTTCACATGTTACAACAATTAACAAAAATATCAGTCACATTTATTCCTTACAACTCTAATAAACTTACATATTTTTTTAAAACTTAAATTTTTTATAAGTCGTCTCAAAATAAAAAAAAATTTCTCTTCTGTGCGCATTTTCCAAGTTCTTAGCCAATAGTAACAAATCTTAAGATCATGAAATTATAAAAAAAATAAAAATAACTTGCTTTCTCTCTGCAATTTGAGCCCAAATGGATCATTCTACTTGAAAAATCAATGTTTGGATTTTGAATCACATCTATCTTTAGAGTGAATATTGCAAATTAGATGAAGTTTCAACTATAACGAGCGATATTACTGAAAGTGTTCAGAAAACAGTTCTATAGTAAATGAGGAAGCTGTACCTATGAGACACAAGAGTATTTAATTGTATTTAATTCTGCCCCATTTAGTGAAGTTAACCATAAGGGTGAAGAACAGCATACCAAGGAAAGACTCTACATCAGGAACAGGTCCCAGTCCTTCCAGCAATTCATTCAGCAGGTCATTTGGCTCAGTGGCAATGGCATCCTGATGTTCCAACAGTAGCTATAAACAAATGTAAATGAAGTAATTATAAAAAAAAATAAAATAAAGATTCCACTCTTCCTTCTTCCCCCTCAAACATTCCCAGTGTCTCTGTACTTGTAGATAAATCTGGAGACTCAATGCTGAAAAACAGACCTGGTTTGAACAGGATTATGGAGGACCCAGGGTGGGGAAGCATGTTCAGTTCTGGACTATGAATTTAGGATTGCTTTTGCTGGAAAACAGCTTGCTGTGCTTGTCTGGCAATCATCTCCAAAGTGGGGATACCTATTTTCTATATAGCTATTCCAGTACTTACAACAGCAACAGTGATATGAAACAGTCATTTCTGAAAGGAAAGTGAGAAACCAGCTATGCAGCAACTGCTGCACAATTTCTAATGGACGTTGCAGGAGATTTGTGAACATATTCACTATAACTTCCATTGCTCCTGGGCACATCTGTAAAACTTTAACCCACAAAAATACTGGAAGTGAAGTTAAAGAGCATGAACAGGGCAGTAACATTTTCTTGAAAACAGGCTTTCACTATCTATGAGACAAGTAACCTCATGCTGAGTTAGATAAAGCCAGCAGCATTAGTGACTGCTAGATTCAACAGTCCATTCGCTATTGAAGCAATGTTCCTTACTTGGAGAACCAACGGAAGAAGAGTGTCACCAAGTGTTACTGGAATTTAGCTGTAGCAAAGCATGCACAGTAGGCAAAAAATCCAGGATTTGAAGTATTTTAAAAACTGCAAGTTGTAGTCAAAAGTTACCGGTTACTGGAAACTTACTGGCAACTAAGAAGCCTACATCTAGAAGAGAAAGGCATTTCAGCTGTACTTACAGGACAGAACTGAGCATTACAAGCCCATGACCATTAAATTGTTTAAAACAAGTTTCTCTTATGTGCAGTAGCTACCTCACACTGTACATAATGTTGACTATGATACTGTGAGACCTGCTGAGAAACACTGTGTGCACTGATTAGAACTCCACTGCGCTTGATGCTATACAAGCACAGAATGAAAAAGACACTCACAGGACAAAAACTTGGGGCAAAGACAAGAGATACACTGAGAAGCACCAAAAAGCAATGCTGATGAATGCAACATCCCTCATTCCAGCTACAGCCAGCAGAGGAGTGCAATGAAAATTAACTGTAGGCGCTTGCCATAGGAGATGATAGCAGAGGGCAAATATGAGAACTTTTTCTGAAGCTGAGCAACACATGACAAAAGACATCTCCCTCTTGCATCTCCTTTTTCTCAAACTATTTTTTGAGCTGCATGAGCAGAATAGAAAGTTTAATTAACATTTGCAGGGAAGGTGCAGTGGGAGAAGGCAACTCAGATGAAGACTCAGGCTGCTGGAGGAGTTTTGGTGGAACTCCTGGTAAATACACTGCACCTATAAATAATGTGTGGCCTTCAGACCTAATGATGTGCTTCCTCTAGGCAGGCAAACGCGCATAATCATGGCATCAAAAAAGAACATTTGCTTGACCTCATTTGTTTGGCAATTTATTTTCATTAAATTACCTTATATTTTATAGGGTATTTTATCAGCTAATATAAAATTAAATAGCAGTACTTCATCACATTAGGATCAAATAACACCTTAGGCATGCAGTAGACCCACTAAAAGGAATATTTGGCCAAGACTAGTGCTTAAATGTAACCTCTGATCATAAACATGCAAGCATAGGTCTATGCCTTAAAAAAGAGAAAGAATAGACAATACAGAATACATGTTTTTTAGCAAACCAGGTTACTAATGGGAGGTTCTTGTGAGATTTTTTGCTTTTGAGGGTGGTGTTTATTTGGGAAGCTTGGAGAGGGAGATGAGGGCATCACAGGGGACAGTTTGCAAGCCAGGAAACAGATAGCAATATCCCAGCTTTAGGAGGGCCATGTGGTAGACATTTAACTTAGACCCTAATGAGTCATACTAAAGACTGCAGTTAATCTTTTCTTTACCCATGGTAAAAAACTGGCAGGATGCCACAGCTTCAGTCCATCTAAATCAGACTTTTGCTTCTGCTTCCAACAAAAGAGATAACAGAATGCCAGAGTCATGATATACACTGACTTTTCCTCTATTCCCAGAGACAAAGGAGCTTCTTCAAATTAGTGTCACTTTCTTAGCCAAGACAGGAAAACGTTTAGTAAATACAAATAAGTTAGGAATGTCACACTAGATTAGAACAAAAATGTTCCTCTCATCCAGAAAATGTTATATTATAATTATTATTCAAGATGGTGCTTTTCCATGGAAGCAGTCTTTTAGGAAAAATGCAAATGCTCAATTTCGGACTATTTTAGAGATGAACTGAAGAAGTTATTTCTAAAGGAAGGGTGAACACTAAGCCTTTCCCCAAGAGTGTTCGTTGCAAGTGTTTAATAATCTATACGTTAGTCTGTTGACTAGTGTATTCTCATTGACTTACAGAATGGGTATTGATAATTTCTTCAATGGAGATATATATGACAGGTTTGCTAAGGGTCACCATGTCAGAGTATTCATCAATATTGAATTTCTCCTCTGGTTCAGGAACATCACACGCTGCTTGAAAAAAATTCCTGAGAGAAAACGAGAAAGAATTGTAATTGCCCCCTATAAAGTCACTTCAGTTAGCCTGTATAAAACAAACACACACACAGTCAAGTCTTCGACATACTGAATCATAGAATAGTTTGCATTGAAAAGGACCTTCAAAGATCATCTAACCCATCCCTCCCTGGAATGAGCAGGAACAACTTCATCTAGATCAGGTTGCCTAGGGCCACATCCAGCCTCGTCTTGAATGTCTCCAGGGATGGCGCATCCAACACTTCTCTGGGCAACCTGTGCCAGTATTTTACCACCCTTATTGTGAAGAATATCTTCTTCATGTCCAGCCTGAATCTCCCCTCTTTTAATTTAAACCCGTCACTCCTCATCCTATTCTAACAGGCCCTGCTAAAAAGTCTCTCCCCATGTGTTATATTTGTCTTACAATCTGCAATCTACATTTAGTCTCTGAAGGAAACTTTTGGAGGCAATGCATTTACACATCAATACAAATGACCAAGTGTTCCATCTTTCCTGGACAGGAAAGAAACAAAAGGGGCTGGGATTCCTTAGTTTGGAGAGTAAAAGCTGAGGGATATGATCAAGTTGCACAAAATCACAGTGACATTGAATGAGATAGGTGCAAAATTCATCAAATCCCACAATTATGGGACAAAGGGGTTTGCAATGAAACTGGCAGAAAAATACTATCTTCAAATTAAGGAAAGGAAGCATTGTTTTAACCAACAGGTAGCAAACTTCTGAATATTGCTACAGGAGGAGGTTGAGGAGGCAGATAATCTGAAAGACTTAAGAAGGGTTTAGACAAATTCCTGCACAAGTTCATAAATGCACAGTAAAAGATCTAGGCAGGGTTGGTAGCTTTTAACATAGCTAATACTGCAATTGCAGTTGCTGGGTGAGTACAAGGGGAACACGCAGCTGAGAGCAGCCATCGTTAGTGACTAAGGAGGGTTTAGTTAAAGTGCAGAGCACAGGCACCCAAAGACCCAGTTTTGTATAAAGTTAGCTTAATTAAGAGAGGAATTCTTCCTTTTGTAGCAATCAAAGGACCAACTAGGGCCCTTTCATTAGCATTTGTTATTCTTACTATAACACTTTCTACTCTATTGTTTCTCCATGATTATGGCATGCCCTTAAGTACTTCATTAAACAAAATGACTAAGTTTAAGTGTCTTTGTGTTCATGGCTGATTTATCAAGGAAACCCAGTCTATGAACAGTGCATTTAATTTCATGAAGGGCAGATACTAAAGACAGAAGTTCTGAAAGTGAGTTTGTCTCAAGACTCAACAACAGTTTAAGCTAGTAATAGCAATCACCCCAAAAGATGGGCAATAATCCCAAAGAACTTTTGTCCCAGAGCATAGCAGAACATGCAAATTCCTATGAGTGTGCAAGATGAAAGAATAAAATCTGCGTGGAATCTCTCTGCAAAGATGAAAGGATAAAAACAGAAACCACAACTTTTTCCTGTCCAATAATAATTTTCTTCAGACAAAACATTCAACTGTCCTCCCAAGCAAAAGAACACATTATTTCTGCTGGATAATGTATTACCCCATGCTGCTCTTACAATCTGTGTTCACAGTAAGAAAACCTTACTGCAACCAAGCTAGCAGAGGTGATCAATTCTCAATATAATGTTCAAGCAGAAATACATCCTGTTACTCCTGCTTCAACTTCCTCAGCAGTGAGGATGTCTTCTATGGCAGATCACACAACATTTTAACTCTGAGCAAGGAATTTCCATAGACAAGGAGTCTACCTGCCCTACTCATCCTAAAGGAGAGCTCTTACTGTATAGGTATTTGTGAGGGCTTTGCATACCTGAACTTCTGGTACGTCTGTGAGAGGTAAGTGTTCATAGATGATAGATGTTCACTCTCTCCTTCAAAGAGTTTGTTAGATGCAGCATGCTGAAGGACTTTTGCCACACAACCTAGGTTTCTCCTCTGGTCAGGGTGTATCTGGCCCCCAGCTGTCATATCAATGATATCAAAACCATCAGGAGCAACAATGGCAGGGTTCATGTAGCGATAGTACAGGAGGTTGCCAACAATCTAAAAGGAAAAATAAGGAGATCTTCCCTTCACACATGGTAATTACATTTAGCAAAACATGATCATTTCTAGTTCTGAATTAGACCAGTGGAACCAGTGCTAGAAGAACCCCTAAGACATACATGTTATCATGTAGCTAACAAAGAGCCTGTGGTCTTTTACAACATGTGCCTCTTGCAACACCTTTGTGAATGTCAATTACAGACTTTTATAATCATGTCTGAATTTGGTGCTGGCTTTAGGTCAGCTAATGCAAGGCATTGAGTTGCATACAAAGACAAATACAACTCTTTCTTCTAGATTTTGCAAGGTGCGTCTCCAGAGGCTTATTCTCTGAAGTGCTACAGATGTCTGCCAGCATTTAATACATCCATTGACAAGGGACCCACTGTTTCTCATGAGGACAACATGCATCCCTAAAGACTAGAGAGCAGATCATTCCTGATCTCAGAAACAGGCAGGACTTTTCTTTCTGCAATTTGCCTCAGCTTATGTGTAGTCACATGCAGAACTTCCATTTGCACATTTAAAGGCTTTCAATTGGGTGCCTTATGTTCTATTTGCTTGCCTTTTTTTTTTTCTTCTCCATAAATTGTGCAATGACAGTCTGTATTGCTGGAGTGATGGGACAGGAAGACCGCATAAATGCTGCATGCAAGGTTTTCCAATTCATTGTTAAACCATACAAAAGCAGAATTATTTTTTCAGCTGAGGTGTTTGAAGCCCTCTGTGCGCCATAAATATATATTTTAAACACTGCACTATATCTTTTTGAAGAATAATGGGGAAGTACCATTAAAATGAATGGCTTGTGATTTTAGAACCATGTCATTAAACACTAATGAAAGCATCTTCACTGAAGTGCAAATAACTCTAATTTGAGAGAGCTGACAGTATCTCAGCTGTCTGGAAGGCTGGTGGAGCAATTTCCTTAAGCCCTCTGAAGAGTCACCCTGGCTGTGGTTGGTTAGCAATGGCCAGCGTGTCAGTACCATCACACTTTTCAGTCTGTAAAAATGTCATTCCTACAGCTCTTATAAGCATCTTCAAATGTAATGTAATGATCTACTTCCAGTTCATTTTTAGAGCCATTCCTCATTGTATTTATGTTATAATATTAATGCAACATAGTTTAGTGTGAGGTGTCCCTGCTCATGGCAAGGGGGTTGGAACTAGATGATCTTAAGGTCCTTTCTAACCCAAACCATTCTGTGATTCTAATTTTTTTTTTTTTTTTTTTAGATAACATATTATTTAACAACTTGGGGAAAGGAGCAGCAGTGAGGTATATGACCAGTCTTCTCTATGAAAGCACTGATGATGGTAAGGACCATAGTACAAATACAAACCCCAAGATGATTCAGATAAACTTCAGCCTTCTAAGAATACCCCTTTGCAACCCAAGAAATGCCAAGTTCCTTCAGTGAATGCAGGTGTTCTTAGTAACATATTATTTAACAACTTGGGGAAAGGAGCAGCAGTGAGGTATATGACCAGTCTTCTCTATGAAAGCACTGATGATGGTAAGGACCATAGTACAAATACAAACCCCAAGATGATTCAGATAAACTTCAGCCTTCTAAGAATACCCCTTTGCAACCCAAGAAATGCCAAGTTCCTTCAGTGAATGCAGGTTTTCTTAGTTCCTTAGAATGCTTAATACCCCCCCCCCCCCTTAATAATATTAATAAAACTCCTTTTTGGCATTACAAGCTGCTGACAGTTTTCCCTCAGGCGTCTACCTTTAGTAGTTCATCTTCTGTTGCGTCTGGGAATTTCTCATGAAGTGAGCTCTTCAGAACTTTGGCTATGTATCTCATTCCATAACTACATGTAGAACAGATGAAAAGGAAGAATATTGGAAAGACTTAAACAAAACATAAAACAATTATTCTAGTCAGACAAGTAACTGGTTGGTTTTTTTTATAGCCACTTAAAACATAAAATGAGGAGATAATGGAAAACAGAAGTTTCAAAAACAAGGAGTCGCTCATGAGGCTGATAAAGCAGAGTAGAAGTGGAGAAACCACTCCCTCTACTGGGGAAATCATTCGAGAGGCGCGTATCAGAAACCATGTAATTCGAGAGGATGCCCATCAGTGAGTTTCAAGCGGAGCTTCACTGTGCACATGAACTGCAGCTTCCTAAATCAGCACTTACGGCATCATATTGAGAGAGGAGAATATGCTCGTGAGAACTTTGTCAGTTACTGCTCGCAGACTCTGAATTGATGATTCCAGTTTATTAACCACTTCTGTGTGTGTCAGTGCTTGTTCTGTGGTTACATCATATGGCAATTTGCTGTAAAGCAAACAGATATTAAACCAGGCTAAACATATTTTAGGATATTTTTTTTAACTTTGTAAATGCCATCAGTGAACAGAAGGAAAAAAAAGAAAAGAAAAGAAAGTCAGACAAATAAAGCTGAAGTTAGCTAAGTTACAAAAGTCTTTGATGCATTAGCATTATGGTTTTAGAGGATGGTAGTTTGTTTAGGTGGGGGTGCACACACCATGATGTACCTTCCCTTAATTACAAAAGGCGAACCCTAATTTAAAGCATGCATCTCCATGTCCCCGTCCAGCATAGCTCCTCAAAAGCCTGGAACACTAATGGCATGCTATTATAAAAACTGGGGGAAAGGCTATAAATTCTTCCATGCCATAGCCTACTACATTTATAATGATTAAGTAATTGACTTTGAAGTTATGACCAGGAAAGTATCCCTTTGTCATTCAGAATCAGTTAAAGTACGTTTTTTTTAAGCACTTCTCCCCCCAAACTTTCATTGTACTGCAGGAAGGTAGGGAAGGAATGCATGGGCACAAGTACAATTTGTCAGAGAAGGAAAGGGAGAGCAGAAATGAGGGTTCCCTCAAGTGCTGAAATAGTACAGTATGTCCAGCTTCCTCACTCACCTAGCCTCACCAGTCTGCATTTCTAGCTGGTTTACCCATGACTTGTATACATCCACAGGACTAGTGTTTATAATGAGGGACTTGTCCTCCATAATCTCCTTCACCACAGGGGCCAGGAGCTGGCGCAGAGTATTCTGTCCACGAGCACCTCGGTTGAAGCTGACGACCATCTTAATAACTGTGGGGTTTCCAGTAACGATATCCTGTATCTGGTCTACCTTAGAGCTGTATCAAGAACAGATTAGTTCAGATCTGACTTATGTATGCCTTTATCCATGTTTTCAAAACCCACACATTTAAAATTATCCCATTTCTATGCTGAAACAGGTTTATACAGTCTATTTCTTAGGCTTTCAAATAAAATAAGGTTATAGAAATTACTACCTGAATTCTATATGTGTTATAATTAAGTCCCTGGAACATAGCATAGCTAGTGGCAGCTAATATATATCTCATACAGATGCAAATACCTGCTCAGCAGATACCTCTTAAGGGCGTAAAATAAGTTTTTCTTGTTTTAGGATAACAAGCCACTACTCTCCACTTACAGAACATTTACACTGAGTAAGGAAAGACTTTCTCTATGCTTAAATACTCAAGCACAAAAGCAAGAATCCTCAGTGTCTGCTTTTTTCCAAGCTATCTTTTCATACAAAAATATTGTCCACCATAGAAAGATTTTTTCCTGAATTGAAAATACCTTGAGTTAACAAAGAAGTTACACTGAAAACAATTTCCTCTAATAACAAAAGTATGTACCTAACTTTACAACATCTTAAAGATTAACCATCAGATTCTTTTAGGTATGAAGTATTCATTGAACTGCCTGCAACACAAATCATCTAAAGTGTTCCTTTGAGTGCACATACTTTATCTCCTCTTCTAGAGCAGTTTTGAAGAGTTTGAGAAGGAGATACTCTTCTCGTTGATTGGAGGCATAGTTGTATAGAGTAAAGATGACTGTATCCATAAACTTGGTTGATTTGTTTTGTGGCATCTGGAAAATCAGCTTCGCCAGATACGTGGGATTAGTCTGTGAAAAAAACAAATGACTAAAATAGTACTGGTCCAGGACAAACGACCCCTACTTAGGGGGCAGTGCTCTTTACATTTCCATTATCACTAAAAGCATTTATGTTCATTCTTGCATATGTCACTTTTCCACACTGGCTTTACTTTTTTCCAAATCCTGAGGCATAAGAAACATTGAATATTGCACAATTAGATTTCTATGAGTAACACCAGTAAGGATTTTATTTGTAGTATCTGAACAGTACCTCTGTGCATTAGGTCTATGGATCCAATGACAATGACATTTTACCAAATGACAATGGATCCAATGACAATGACTATCTACCAAGATGACGTACATGTCCACTTACGTATTAGAAAGCATCTGCCCCACAAAGATCTAAAATTCTTCTAGAAAAACTTCAGTGAGATGAGATAAAAAGAGCACAAGAACAGATACATTATATACCGTCAGCTGCGCAGCAGACAGCTTCCTTTCCACCACATATCATGCACAATAATAGAAAGAGTAATTTATAGGGACTAAAAGTGATATGGAGGAAAACTTTCTTCTCTGGCATCAGTACAGACTGAAGTTATTCAAGAAAAAACAGCTATATTTTTTGGATGTTGTAAAGACATGAAGGATTCTCTCAATTCCAGGAAATGCTAGAAGTTGATCATAGTATTTGCTGCAGCAGAAATCTTTTCATAATCACTACTACAATCACTAAAACAAAGCAAGCAATGTATTTGTAGTTTTTCCTCAGCTATTTCCTGCCTTGTCAATTTTTTACATTAATACTTGCCTGTAAAAGGTAGAATAAATGTTGATAAGCCTCCAGTTTCTTTCTTCTCTCTTTACTCAAACCTTTGATACCCTGTTTGTCAACCATAACCATCTCTTCCAGCTGACTTTTGCTCTTTTTGTTAAGTTTCTTACTGTGCAGTACCACATCCTGCAGACAGATGATCAAAAGTCTACATTATATATTCACAAAAAAGGCAAATTGGAAAAATTAAAATATTCCAAACCATGCTAAATGCAGTATTTCTCTAAGGGCCTTTATTAGCAACTTTGTATATTTTGCTGCTCCATTCACTAACCAGTCTTTTGAACATCTTTATCTTGTCACCAGTATGGCTTGGCAACAGTGACCATCTGGGAAACCTGATCTCATGTACAGGCTCGTTCATCATTTACTTAACAGTGAACAACCTCTAATATGATCAGAGAAGCCTACTCCAATCTACTGAAGTCTGCCAAGCAATTACTATTGTCCACAAGTAGCAAAACAGAGTGACATTCAGTAGCAGACTACCATACCACTCAGGACAACAGAACAATATCTACTGCAAGGTATTTTGACAAGATTACTTATGATATGCAAAAAAAGTGCTTAATTTACCAGGAGAATTTTAACTAATTGTTAAGTACTGGCACAGATTCCTCAGAGAGGCTGGAAGGTCTCCAGTCTTGGAGATACTCAAAAGCCATCTGGACATGGTCCTGGGCACCCTGCTTGAGCAGCAGGGTTGGACCAGAGGACCTCCAGAAGTCCCTTCAAGCCTCAGCTGTGCTGTGATTGTGTAATCCTGAGCTCCTTCAACACACAGAAGTGCTCGGTGCATGTTTACAAGGCAGCTTGAACAGAGGCTGCTAACCTGAAGAGTGATTCTGTTTTTCACCAGCAGTCCAATCTTTATATCCATTAAGTTCAAGTCCTTCTCCAGCTGCTGATTGGATCGAATTTTTGTAACCACTTCTTCCCTTAACCTTGTTACTTCTAGTTCTTCTTGGAAGTCTAAGTCACTTTGGTCCAAGAGGTAAGCAAATTTGCGCAGGACAGTCAGGGGTGGATTTTCAGCACCAACTATAGTTGAAGTAAATAGGCTTGTTAGTTGACGTAATACTGTTTGTGGACACAATGCTCCAAAAACCCTCAGAAAACTGGAACTTCAGAGGGACGTTTATGCCAGTTAGAACAGTATTTTTGTCATACTGTGTAAGTACAGTTAACCAAAGTGTTTTCAGCTGTAAAACAACTGGTTTGCAAACACTTACATCTGCTTTTGAAGGGGAATAGGAGATTGAGAAACCTTAGGTGAAGGTTTAAAAACAAACTAACAAAAAAATTGAACGTAGTATCATACTTCTCTCCAAACATGCAGCATTCTACTGTTAACACTTACTTAGTGTTCTGTAGTCCTCCCTGGCTTTGTTTGCTCTGAGAAATGCTTGTATCTTCACAATTTCATCATTCTGAAAGGGACCAAGTTTAGGCAAAAGTCTAGTTATGACACATTTCTGCTCAGAAACACACAGTGCAGAAGCTCTTTCCTGAGATTCCCAAACTGCTTGTACAGTCATATTACCCTATTTTGGTGCTTCACATCCAAAATGGAGGAAAAGGACTTACATGATCCTTGAAGTATTGCAGACGTTTCCTGTAAGCTCTCTTTGCTAGCCACATTTTGACCCATGACTGAATCTGAAATTTAAATAAAATAAAAAACAGACACTGCACAAACTGTTTGCACGTGTATGTTTTAAACTTGCTTCTGACAGTTCTCTTATGCAGGCATGCTTTTCTCATACTTCGCGCCATAGATGACTGTACCACTGAGCTCCTACAGTCCAGTGACCAGATTAATGGGCTTTGACTGAAACAGCAAGTTGAGTCTGAGGGTCTACCACCTGTGTGTAACATTATCTTTGGAAGTAATTTCTACCTTCAAGCCTGACCTTTCAGTTGTAAACCAGTCTCCTTCACACACAGGAGATCAATATCCCATCTGCAATACTCATGACATAGTATCCCATCAGCATCTCAGAAAAGTGAACACTTTTCAGACAGATTTGACAGCTTTTAATGAAACGTAGCACACTGTCAACTCAAATATTTTCTAATTTATTGTTATGGGAAGGGAAGTGTAAGGAAATCTCTTAGGAGACACTCAAGTTCAGGAAAACCTGATAGAAGTCAAACACAGAAATTTCAAGAAGTTATTTACTTAAGCTGTCATTTAAACAACTTTCAACACCATCCAGATTTCTGGAACACGAGTCCCTCCTGTTTGTGTTCCTAGTTTCCAATTTCTAGGTGGTGAAGGACCAAGCCAAGGGATAAAACATACTCAGGCACCAAAACATAGGGGGATCTTACCTTAACAATAGCAGCAACATTGCCTTGAAGCACCTTTAGTCTGTCCACATAGCTTTTCCTTTGTTTGTATCCTTTCCAGAAAGCCTTTTTTATAAAAACAGGAGGCCATTACTACTAATAAGAAATGCATATTTACACGAAAATTAACAACAGTGTTTATCACATAGATAAAAACTGCCACTGTGGTAAAAAGCTAACTAAGGTGTAAGCAAGCTTGCCTTTATATTTTTAGATGCTCTGATACATTTCATGTTAATTTTGGCCAATCTTAGCACAAAGTTTGTTTTCCAATGCCATTTCCTTCCCTTCCCTGAAGGGAGGGAAAAAGATAAGAATCCTTATTCTTATCTTCAGTACACCCATATCCTTTAGTATCCCTGCCACTGGCTTCATTCCACACAGGGAATACTCTGCCAGCTCTTGCCCATTATAACCAAAAGCTGTTCCCTACCTTGCTGGTAGTGGTTCCCTGCCTAGCTGGTCCCTCATTGTTCTTGGCCTGGACTCCTTCCCAAGTCTCTGGTCTTCCAGGGCCACTCAGGGTCTACCACAGATTACAACCTCCTAATTCCCTCACTCAGCCCTCTCTTTGCTAGCTCAGAAGCAAACTCTTGGCAAGGAATTGATGATAGGAATAACAGATATTCTTACCTCCTTTTCATATTTTGCCTCTTATCTCTATCCAGCCAGTGACTCCAGCTTTGTCTTCTACTTACTGTCTTTTCACAACCCATTTCTATTTTAATGCCCATAGAAAACAATCAGAGATTAATTTATCTACATTTCTCTATATTTTTGAACCTGTTCGCAGACCCTGAATTTCTCAAAGAGCAGCACAGTCCTTTGCTGGGCTTAGACACCATGCCAGAAAAAGAAAAGCCAATCCCAATGACAGCTGATAGTGGTAAAATTAGTTATTATGATGAGTTGTTAAATCAAATTCTTACAGATTGGAAAACATTAGTTGTACATTCTTCTATAATTTTTGGGAAGGTTGAATGATCGTTTTTCAAGACTGGTACAAATTGCTTCCAGTGGAAGGTGGCTGTTTCACCATTTAAAACCACTGTGCATGCATTTGTCCATGTTCACACTCTCAGTAGAAAGTTTTCTTTCTACTCCTTTCAGAGGTCAGCAAACTAAAGATATCTAAGAAACTCTGCCAGAACCTGAGAACACCAGAGTGGCTGCCACTCCCTACCCAGCTATGACTTCAAAGAGCAGAGGCAAACCACTTCCAACTGGGGATAGTCTAGAAAGGAATGTATTTCCTAAGCCATTCTTTGCCAAAGAATTTTTGCTTCAATATGCAGCAAATATGTTCTGATGTTGTACTGTGCATAGTTAGGTGTACTGTGCAAAACCTCAACACCTGAAAAGAAAGCCAGGGCTATGTATTTCTGAATTTCTTCGCTGAAGTAACTTAGATTGCAGGTGGATATAAGCCATTCTTTTAAAACTGATTATTTGCTATTTTAAAGCACAATTTCTCCAATGAGGACAAGAACATATTTGCAGATGTACAAGTCTGAACTGCTGATAATGAAAACAGTCAGAGACACCTATTTGAAAATCTTATTAGTGGTAGGAATCAGACAGATCACACGTCACATGCAGAAAGTTACCCAACCCCTATTACCTTCTCTTTCTAGAAAAATACCTGTATTTTGATGGCAGATGGTTCCTGGTTTTGAAGGTATGCTTTTCTCTCCTGATAATGTTTCCTGACTAAGAATCCCCTTGCTCGGGCTTGCAGCTGAACAATCAGATTTTCATTAGCAAGCCACAGCTGCTCTCGGTTGTAATCTGCTGTAACTTGCCCAACAATGCTCTGTTAAGAGATCATGGAAAAAGGTCATTTAACAGAAAAAAACCCTCATGCCAAAACCATCCTGGAATTTGTTCTGTATTGTCTCCATCATATCACAGAATCATTAGGGTTGTAAGGGACCTCTGGAGATCATGTAGTCCAGCCCGCATATGTATAGCTTCTGTTCGTCCCATCTGAGCTTCTCTGATTTACCACTAGATTTTAATCAGTATGAAGGAAAAGCCACTTTGTTACCACTGCAAATAAAACCCCCAGTTGTGCAGAAGCTTGTGTGATGTAATTTGTTCTAAGCTATATTTCATGTTAACGCAAAACCTCTACAGTAAGAAAGTTCAAGTATCACACTCATCCTCTTGAACTTGGAGATACAGAAATGCTGTCAGATAATTAGATTTAAACATAAAACAGTGCTTCCATGTGGCCCCAGGTACATCATGAAATTCCTTGTCACAGGTCAATGTGAAGTCTAAAAAAATATAAAAGGATATGGAATCAATCAGACTTCCCTCCACCAGTTTATCTGCTCGTGGTTGTTAAAAAGTATGCTGTAACTTCCATTTAGGAAGTTCCTGAAGCGTTGTCAGACATCAGACAGGAAGCTGTGCTAACACTGCTTAGCCTCAAGTTGCTGCTATTGTCAGAGCAGCTAAAGTGATCTTCAGTCTCACCCAGCACAGCTTCAGTCCTTGATATTGCCATATTTTGCTATCTCTCTCAAATGCTTATGCAGCATTTGCAATAAAAGCAAATGTTTCAGCCACCTACCTGGATTTCTTCACCAGTTAACCATGAAGTTTTTGGTACAACTCCTTCAGGAGCATCACAGGTGCCTTCCTCGGTTTCCACATTGTAGTAGTAATCATATGTATTTTTCATTACCAGTTTAATCCATGGACTTTCATTAGAATCTAAGAGCAATACGTACCATTAGTACACATCTGTGCCCTGCTACACTGCTGTATTACAGCTCTTCCTACCCATTTCTCATCTCTGCATTTCCTACAGAGCCATTTTACATGCAAAGGTACTGTGTATCTTGGGCCATTTTCTAGTAAGGATGTTTTCAAAATATTGTTAGGTGGATCAGGATCATTCTTTTAGTATGAAACAGCTATGATGTAGTACAGATCCTCTGACAGCTTCTCCAAACCCCAACACACCAAATCAGTGCTTGCTCCTGAAACAGCATACACTATGTCTTCCATCAGCACTCACAGAAATGGAACTGAGACTATGTTTATAAAAAAAATGTTGTTCTTGTCTTCTGGCCAAATTCTGGCTTTATTGACACTTACCTCACATGGGACATTTCCTATATCAACATCATCGTCTTGTTTAATGCTTTGGTAAACAAGGCTGTATCCTGACAGGCAGGAAAAGCCTCATTTCCTGATGGACAAAAGGCCCCAAGGTAAAGCTGAAAAGGTCAGTTGTGCAAAATGCTCTCCTGAAACTCATGTTGCAGGATGAAACATACCCACTTACTCTAAGAAAGCATACTACATTGACAGTAACTTTTTTCTTTTAGTTGTTAGCTAATCTTGGCTGCATTAGCCATAACTTTTAGCATGCAGCTCTAACATGACAGAACATCCCATAATCCTGCTATGGGCAGGTTCTAGCCCATCTTAGGCTGATATCTGCTGCTTTGGCAATGCCTAGGGACCAATAAATGGACCATGGACACTCTGGCATAGCCTGCCTTGCTCTTTAAGGAAACCTGTAAGGCTGAATTGTGCAGTCTAATGCTTCTTTGCACCTACTACCAGAAAAAAAACCCCCAAACCAAAACCCAACTATAAAAAAACCCAGCAACCAACCCCCCCAAATCAAAAAAGAAAACAAAAAAACCAAAACCAACCCAAACAAAAGAAAACCAAACCAAACCAATAACAAGACCAACAATAAAAAAACAACACCCTCACCCTCCCAAACCAACCAAACACCCAACACCCATAAATCAGAGAGTAACATGGTTTCTGAGGGTATGGACTAGACTATTGACAGCCAGGAAGAAGCTGTCATAAATTCACCCAGAGGCTAGTTCGACGTTTTAGAAAGTAACAGCTGGACTCTGGAAATAGCTATACACATTCATTAGCATGTACTATGGCCTGGATGATGCGCACAACTGTTCAGCATCACATAAAAATCACTTGGGCATTTCTCAGAAGATTTAAAACCAGTGACTGCCTTCCTCAGTTTACAGTGATTTTAAGTGAGACTTCTGTGTTAGTTTTCCAGTTGCCTCAGTAATACGTTCACATGGAACTGTGCTACTCAGGAAGTTTTTTACCTTCTCTGGCTTTCAGATTCTTGGCTTCAGAGAGGTTCCTGAAGTAGGTTTCAGCACACTCCGGAATGACTCTTAATCCAAACTTGGACTGCAGTATCATCAGAACTGGCTGTGAATCAGCCTTCTCCAAGCTCTTATTAATCACTGATGTTCCAACAGCCACTAGGGTAAAATAATGATATAGAAAATTAAGCGGTTTATACTTTCTGCACCCACAGCTCTAGCCTCCAGCAACCTTGATAATGGACTTCTGAGGCTGGCACACACAGACAGCATGACATACTCAGTAATTCAGTGCTTCACCCATTTACAGCATCCTTCATGCTTGTAAGGACAAGTATTTTGGAGAACAGCAAGCTTGTTAGGTAGAAAGAGTGCACTCCACCCATGCTGGGACGCAGCACAACCAAGCACGTCTGAGGGCACAGCTGCTACCCCATCAAGTGACACACCAGATGACACTAGAGCAAGGGCTGAGGATGGTCATACCCCTGCAATTAAGTCTGCCCTAGCAGACAGGCCATCATCTGCTGATCACTTGGGAGCCTTCTAGGGATACCTGAAGTCATTAGGTTTTAAGCTGTAAACCTTAATGCTCACTTTTACTGTACAAAATGGGAATAAAAACTAATTGCCCTGAGCAAAGTCTTGAAACACTAAGCATCATAGTCAGGATCCTTTCTTGTTCTCTCCCTCTGGGAGCTTGTTTAAAGCTGATACAGTCAACACATACCCTTGAGTTTGGCAGAAATGCAGCTCTTGCTTCCAGGGCACAAAAGGTGCCCTGAGAGGTGATGCTATGAAGCATGTTCAAAGTTATACGATGTTACCCACAATCTGATCAAGGACCTCCTAAGTGGTCTTTGCTTTGTGAAGGTCCCACCGTCATTGAAGGAGTCAATACCACCACACCTGACAGCATGCCACAGCAAATGCCACTTCAAAGTGCCTTACACTCTAGAGGTATACACTGGTTTAGAAACTTTTGCTCAGGTCTTTAGTGGTGTTCCTTCACATCTAAATTCAAGATCTATGCACAGAAAAACAAGTGATTAGACATATAGCTAGAATATCTATATTATATACTGACCTAAGTGAACCTGGCTACCTTTGCTTCCCAGAGCTGCACTTGACACTGCAACACCAAACACTTTTCCTTATCTTCTGTATATCCAGAGCAATACAGAAAAGGCCCCTCTGTGCGCTCAGTGCTCTGCCTACCCAGAGTGGACCCAAAAGGTGGGTCAGTATCAGAAGCCTACACGCAGGAGGCACAGCATGAAACTGAGCTAGCAGGGGGGCATTTCAGCAAAAGAAACAGTTTTTCCTTGTGGTTAGTTTGACTAATGTGGAATGGGTAGATTTGGCTAGACAATTACAGATCAATCTCCAAATACTTTCGCAGCCAGCAGAGAAGTGAACGCCACACCACCACTGCCTGGATTCCTACCAGACAGGATCCTGGTACGTTACTGTGCTTTCAAACAGAGCCCTACCAAGCATACATGTGCTCCACATGAGACTGGAGAACACTTTGTACCACAGCGGTGGTATAGTGATGCCCAGGCATCTGGCCTCACCAGTGAGAAAGCAGGAAAAACTGGGGAGTTGTGGATTACCAGCTTGCCGCTGCTTGCCTAGGTGGTTCTGGGGGCTCAGCCCTCCTCATACATAGTCCCATGTGCCTCATAAACTCTGGTCACCTGTATTTGAATGCTTTTCTTCCTCCTTTTCATCCTATAGTTACAGGTGCTGGAAGCTGTTGTTATGAAGACAGAACAGCACACAACCTAGGTAACAGTTGTTTTTGTAGGTCCTCTGCTGCCTGGCTTTTTCCTCATCTTTCAATTAATTATGCCTTTGTTTTTGAAAGAAAAAAATAAGAAAAATGTTTATAGGGTAAAAAGAATTCAACAGACATTATTCCTTTCCATTGAACTGCTAACAAATAATAATGCAGCTGTTGCTCTAAAGAAGGGCCATGTGAACCCTGTAAAATTACAAGATAAACAGAGGTTAGCCATCCCCAGCTACAGAACTGCAGACTCCAGTCTGCTCCTGCAGCAGCTGGGATGCCAGTACCAGATCAACACTGTGAAGGGGTCTTTTTGACACCCATCCTCCTTTCAAACAACTATGATATACAGAGATGGATGCAGTTGTCTGGTGTGATATGGCTGAAATCTCAGCAGGGCCAAATATTGGCTTTTTCCCATAACTGGGACTCTCTTAAGACAAATCCTGTTCTGACAGACAGACTTCCTGTGCAAGACTAAGGCTGGAATTGGTGTCTATTCCCAAAATCTATACAGATGATATTTTGCCGATCTCATTTTGCCTTCCACTTTGTTAAGGACTACAACAGGTGAACTAGTTCAAGGAGTGAAGCTAGGTGATGCAAACTGCACAGCAGCAACACAAAGAATTAGGGAGCCCACCAGCATCTACTGAACACATCTTCCTAAGTGAAGATACAAGATGGAGTCCTTTACTGACAGGGAAGACAGTTTGTAAAAGCCTTTTAAAATCTTAATACTGTAGTATTTAGTATTTATAGAAGACATAAAAATTAGTTTGGAAGGGATCAAGACTGCTTCAGTACAGCCGCCAATACCTTTGCTTAGTTTACTGCTTATTTTATTGCCATTACTGCAGCAATCTCAAAAATACACTTCGTTCTAACTGAAAAATAAATCACTGCATTGCAAAAGTTTTAGAGTGGGATGTGAGGAGCTGTTTGCCTTTCAAAAATAGTGTCTCTGATATAGATCAAAGCAAAAGTTCATTCCCAAGTTGTGATCAAGCTGAACTTTAAGCTTAGACTACGTGAACACACACGCTAACTTCCTGAGACAGGAAGTGTTTGTTATAGGAAATACCAGGTTCTGTGCCGTGGGGAAATTTTAAATCGCAGATTTTAGCTGCAAAACCTTAGAGCTCTTCTGAAGAATGTGCTGTGCTGACACTGCTTCCTTTCAACCCAGAGGGCAGAGTACAGGAGATTAGTAGCTACTTCCACAAATGACTTATTAAAACAGTTCTACTGGTCATACTTGATTGTAAAATCCTGTGGAACACGGATTATATGAAAAGATTTTACTGCAACAGCTAGCTCATGGATGGAGTAGTGGCATATCGTTAGCAACATTGTCTAGTGTTTGTATATGGGTAATCCTGTGCTAACTTCTACAGGCCAGTTATGAGATATATTCTCAATGCTTTTACACCAATGGACACAAATCAAGATGTTTTCAAGTTGCTCTTTAGTTTTAACTTACATCTGTTTATAAGCTGAGCATTTCCTTCCTTTCTCTGTGCTCAGATGTTTCCTCACGCCTCTGGATGGCATTGATGGGAAGCCGGTTTTGCCCACAAGAGAAGGTATCAGTGCTCCTGAGTACAAGAGCCGATATGGGACAATGTGTGTGAGTCTGACCCCATCTCAGAAAACACAGGTCAGGTGCTTTTCACTACAAGATGTATGACCCATGAAAACACTTTGTGTCTTCAGTATCTCTGATTGATTACATTAATTCTGAAGTAACAGTAACACTACATGCAGTGTTTCTATAGCGCCGATAGAGGATTTTGTCATAATAAAATGAAGACTCAATGCAG